>NC_053418.1:17071828-17148828 GCF_016859285.1 Xiphias gladius | reverse complement strand
ATGTGTAATGCATAGCAATGTTCATGCCATGTAAAACTGTTTACAAATTTGCGTGCCTGCCATCATTTTGCAATTCACTATCAGGCACTGCACAGTGCTTTTCTGTTATTTATATCTCCAGCATTTTGGCTGTAAGATGTGCCTTGACCAGCCAACCAGCTGACCCCTGCCAAAACAAGTCTTCTTTGCATTGTCTTGTAACAAAGACATCTATCCTCATGTCTGGCTCATTCCACATGGAGATGTTTCTTTCAGCAGAGTGTTTGACTCACATTGCATATTTATCAGTTTCAAAAATGCTGTATACAAGTCAAATTTCAAACAAAAGAGAAAATGTTTAAGTTAATGCTGGAATGTGGCCAGTGCCACACGGACAAGTCTAACACAGTATGATGTTTCCTCTCTGTGACATTGCCTTTACTATCCTCAATGCTCCCAGGCAACAGAGTCACACTTCAGACTGTCTACACACCTTCCTTTCACTGTTTGAGCGCTCAGCAGGCATTGATACCATCTGACATCCCCCCAAACCCATGTGGAAACACCAGTCACAAAAAGTGTCAGAAAGGAGATTCACTGTGTGTGTGTGTGTGTGTGTGTGTGTGTGTGTGTGTGTGTGTGTGTGTGTGTGTGTGTGTGTGTGTGTGTGTGTGTGTGTGTGTGTGTGTGCGTGTGTGTGTGCACGTGTGTGTGTGTGTGTGTGTGTGTGTGCACGTGTTTCTGTGTGTGCTGTATGTCTACAGCATGTGTGTGATGCATAAGAGCCATAGAGAAATTAAAAAGAGGACTTAGCATTAATGTCAAACACAGGTCTTTGACTGTGAAATGATGTAATCTATGGTGACAACTGCAGTAAGTTATTTTTAGTCAAACTATCATTCTATCCTTAAATGAAGCTATACACTCCTTGAAAGGGTAACAACCCATTCCATGTAATTAACCCGAGACACACAGAAATCCTGCATGGTGTTAAGTCATACCCCCCTGTATGATTTGCTGTAAAATTTTGAGATGCGTTTTATATTTGTTTGTTTTTTAACAGTATGAAGAAATAATCTATATCCTTCAGGTGGGACGTGTGGATCAATTTGAGGATTTTCATCTTAAAACGGTTTCTTGGGTATTGCCAAACATGCTCAGTGCCACCTCGTGTTTTATGCTACCTGAAGGTGTGAAGGTGTGCATTTTCAGAATATTTAAATTTGCCCATGAACAAGCTGTTAGCTCTTGAACAACTTTTTTTTCTTCACTTTTTTAAATTTTGACCTGCAGCTATTTATAATCAGGACCCTAGAGTTTCCATTTTAATAAGTCATTAGGGTTCTTTGTCCAACAGGCTGAGTTTATGAAAGGCTACAGGCTGTTTGTTTGCTACAGTAATGAACAAAACAAACAAAATTAATTATTACAAGTTTCATTTTAATTAATTTGGGCCAATGTAATTGCTGAATAGAGCTGTAAGTATGCTGCACACCATTTTATATCTCTTCATTTTTACTTCCATGGTACTGGGACAATGTGCTTTCACACAGAAAAAGCCATACATGTTACATGACAACCTTATAAGCTCACTGAGTCTCAGACCTCTGGTTCATCATCAAGAGCTCGACTGTGTGTGGAACAGCACATTTTTAAACTTAGAAAGGTGTCACGACACAAACAGGCTTTTCTTTGCGGTCAGCAGAGAAGCACTGTACTCCATCAGCCATTTGTCTGGAAATTGTCTGCTGTCAGCGTCATCCCTTTTTTAATGTTTTTATTTATATTTAGTCATTTTGAGTTTGCTTTTCTGGAGATGGGGAGATGGTAGAGTTGCAGCAGCACAGAATGTTGTGCTTGGCATGTGGGAAGTAATACTCTATTCAGATAGCAGGCAGATCTGACATCTCATGTAAAGGTCCGTGCAAATGGGACTCAGAATCAGTCAGGTTACTTCTCCTAAGGCCCAAAAACAGACTGAGTGGCTGTGATGGCTCCCACTTTTCCCTATATGTCAGCAAACAACTGTGATAGCATGTGAACATTCACTAGAGTTTTGGTGTCTTGCCTGTTTACTCTGTACGCTCTGCACAAGTGAATCTCACAAATTCACTGTTATTGTAGATGGCTCTTTCTACAGGGATTCAGTATTTCACATCCACAATGTTAGGAGGATTCAGAAGAGATAGATTTAAAAAGAGGAAGGTGAAAGTCAAAGAAGAAGAGGCAGCAATATCTTGACTTTTAGTCTCTAGTATGGATAAAGCTCCAAAAATGCTGGATCCTACATTTCCCATAATGCAACTCGGTACAATCTTTCGTACGACCCTACCTTTACCTCTTGATGCCCACTTCTTTCAAAACCCACGCCTGCAGTTTTTAATGCAGACTCTCTTTTAAACCTTTGATGTCAACATGGTCTCTTCTTAGGAGCTGTAACAAGACCTTGTTCTTTTACATTTAGCATGATAATGACTGTATGTTATGGTGATATGGTGGGGCAATTTATTTCATGGTGAGCAATATCACATGACGTTTACATTGTAAAGATTTTTAGCAAGTTGTGGTGTTTCATTGTATAATAAAGAAAATGACCTGCTATAGTTTTTTTCAAGACTTCCTGAGGAGACAAGAGCAGTGAAACAGGGTGACTTTCAAGTACTCACGCCAGCTTTAAGCTTTAAAGAAAGCTGCCCTGTTGCGGGGTTGATGGTCCATAGCACAGTCCTCATGTCTTTGTGAGTTATGTGCACACAATTGTGAATTCTGCATTGTGACCTAGGAGGAGAATAAACAGAAAGTGTGTATCACACAAACATAGTCGCAGGTTGTGAAAATTAAATGAGTCTTTAACACATACAGTTAAATTAGCACAGCTGGAGGGAGAATGTCAGCATTATGTATGCATGTGCAGTATTCATAGAATAGGAATGTGGGCCTCATTTGGCTCCCTATAAAGCTGCCTCTCACTGCATTAATCTCTTTATCCTGTGATGGCAAAGCCACTTCAAGTAGGGACATGAGATTTACACACCAACTCCTGTTTTAATGAGCAGGGGAAATGAATGTTTGTCTGGGAAAAATGCACAAATGTCACCCCTTTGCACGCTGCAATCAAAGAGAAGTACAAATAAGTAATTGATCATGTCTCCCTTTTCGATGTGCAGCTGTATTGTTCGGGAAATCTGGAAGCTTAAATTAGAGCTACATGAATCTTATTTTTTAATCTCAGACAAAGCAAGCACAATTCTAAAATTGATTCTCATGTTTTATTTCTTTGGAACATCTATGCCACAAGCATTCGGAGATTGCTACGAAGACTTCACACACTCCTAGCTTTTACGGGTTTACAGCTCATGGAGGAGAGAATGGGGTTGAGAGTGTGATGAAAAAAGAACAGAAGATGGGGGCTGGAAGAGCTTTAACAAGCTTATCTCGCTCCCTAATTCGGTTTGGGCCATCAAAGTGTTGAGAGCTGATGTCGCTAGGGGCGGTCGTATTTTTTGACCGCTACCTGTGACAGCAATTACAGGTTCCCCCTTCAAGCATGCCTTTGTTTTGGTGGCAGACTTGAATGCTTGGGTAGAACAAGATTACTTCAACGCTCTGCAACTGGAGCATAATCAAAGCCTCACAATGCGAGTTGTCATGCACCTCTAAATCAACCAAGCAGCCTGTGCCACTGTTTCTTCCTGGCCCCTTTAACCAGGGGTTTGTTGTGGCATTATTGTCATTATAACAGAGCTGTTGTTTAAAGGTATTCAAATACAGTATATCACAGGAAAAATATTCCACACTGCTGTCACAGTCGCATTCAGAAACAGAAATGAGCACTACTTTACACAAAAAGGGAAGCAGTGGCAGCTTCCATTTGAGGGAGAAACTTCATGAATAGTGTATTCACAACAAATGAAGCATGCATACATTGTTTGCAGCATCTGCCTAATTGCATACCTGTTACCACAGCATTGTTAAGAGTTAAATTATGTCTGCACGTAAACTTCAATGCCTTTTGTCCTACTTTCAATAGCTTCACAACTCAATATGAGAACTGAGAGTTTATCCACTTGGATGCCTTTTAGAGAGTCAGGAGTTTGCTTTTTTAGTCTACGGCATGGCTTTGACTACATGCGTGTCAGGACCCAGGTGTATGCATGGTTATCTACACAGCAGGGGGTCTGCATTTAAGAAGGCTCCTCTAATACCTGGGGAACAGTCCTCAATCTTAAAGTAGCTGGGAGGATAGAGAAACTCTGGAACAGAGTTGAGACCTTATGACAGATGAAAACTCTGAGTGAGCCACTTCACATCACGGCTCAGAAAAAAAGAATAGTTTCAGGGTTTGTAACATATTGCAGGCAATAAAAGTGTGGTGCCATGTGCTGAGATGCACTGTGGCGTTTTCCAATGTGTCAAGACCTGGAGGAGGAATGAAACTGGGCCATATCTCATGCATTACTGCAGTTTGTTTGGCTGTTTGTTTAATCTGTGCAGAGCCCCATTTTGTTTTGTCAGAGCAGTGGGACACAGTATATGTTGGCCTATGACCAGGCCAACTAGTGTGACGTATGGTTGTCTTGATGCTGTGTATATTCAGCAGAAGAAATAGATCTGCATGCTTATGTTTCTCCCTCTTGCTTTCTCTGTGCTTCTAAATTTTGCCACTATCTTCCCATGTGACAGCAAAATGCCAACTAGCGCCCTTTTTTCATCCTGTACTGACTGCAAATTGTTGCTGCAGAGATAAATAAATGAGACAGTTTTATACTGACATTTTGGCTATTAGCACATTGCTATCAATGATTCACATCTTTTTCCATCATTATAAAACAACATGCTCTTTTAAAGAAAGTGAATCACATGGGAAAATTACAGAAATTTCACACCCTTAATTTTTCATATTTTCTGATATTCTGAAGTATAAAAGAATTTGCACTGCTTTATGCTTTTGAAAAATCAATGAGTGAATTATATTATACTACCCTCGATCTTCCATCACAATATGAGCCGTATTTGTGCACTGCACTATATTGCCTATGTTAGTGAGCAACGCTTTCATTTAACATCTACTTCAGATTGTTGACATGCATGCATGAAAAATTAACTACATCCCATGGAAATTGTTGACTTTGAAATGGTGCACATTAATAAAGGTGACATACTCAAAAAAATGACGCATAGATTTGACATTTTGTTGTCATATTCATAATTTAAATAAACCAGAAAAAACTGGTCCGTCACCTGGAAAAACTAAGTACATGTATCACACCTTCAAACCCATAAAATTAAAATCAGGTGTTCGAGATTAAGTGCCAATGATTAGAACCTCTTTAAGGAGTGCCAGTGGAATTTGCCATATTTAAACCTCTTGGGTCGTTTGTTCTCTCTGCTATTGAAGTGTGTGGTGTCGTCCTGCCACCGTCTAAAGAGCTCTCTAAGGCCTTCAGAAAAAAAGGGTTGTAGAAGCCTTGGAGTCCAGCAAGGGATTTATAAAAATTTCCAAAGTAATTAAGTAATAAATAATTCTATGTAAGGAAAAATCATTTACAAGTGGTGTAGATCTCAAATGATTGCCAATTTGTCCAGGACTGTTAGCCCCAGAAAATTTAGCCAAAGAGCAGAGTGTTTGATGCAAAAAGAAGTCTCCAAGAACCCCAAATATTTCATCACAGTAAATTCAAGAAAATTTAATTTTCCTTGTAGTTTTGTTTGAGTGTATCACCTTTATCTGTAGGTACTGTATCAAAGAGGATCAAATGTTCGCTTGTTCAAACATGTTGAAAATGTTAACAATTTCCATGTGATGTACTTATTGTTTCACATAACTGTACATGATTCATCTGAGATAAAATCGTACATAGAAAAAGCTTGACCTGTTCAACCATATAATATATAACCATATAATATTGCAGAATATTTTCCCTGAAACAGAGCTAGGTAAATGTGTTGGAGCTATAATGCCTTTCTTTTCATCATGCATTTTGGTGTTCAGCTTAACCTCAACCCAACATTGTTTTACACTTTTCTAAATAATGAAGCATGACTGAACCCTAAAATGTCAAAAGTAACAAGATTGGGTGTTGACTGCCTGGCACCCTTGCGCTGCAAATTGTTTGCAACAAATGGGAACATATTAAAAATTAACCCAAATGGTGCAGTCTGGGTCTCAGAAGCTGCTGCAGTGTGGGATTTCTGTTTTGCTGAGGCGAGGTTGTGGACTTAGCGTTGTTGTTCAATATTCTGTGAATAATTGAAACTGACTTCTTGCGCCAAGTGTCTTCATACAGTAAATCCTGTAATAACATCAAAAGAAAGAAAACAAGATGCTGACTAGATTGCGAAAAATTACCATCTCTGAAACTTAGTGAAAGTTTCTTGAGCAATTAAATTGATCATTCTACTCTCTTTCTGTCCTTTTCTCTCCTTATGTGGCCCATGTCTCTCTCAGGTGGACTTGCTTGTGCCAACCAAGGTCACAGGTATCATCACCCAGGGAGCTAAAGACTTCGGCCATGTCCAGTTTGTTGGCTCATACAAAGTTGCTTACAGTAATGATGGAGAGCGGTGGAATGTATATCAAGACGAGAAACAAGGGAAGGACAAGGTAAGTTGCCTTCACACCACATCATGACTGTGATGACAAACACAAAGTCAAACAGGTTTAAACAGGTCTATGGACATATTGAGTGACAAGACTGTATATCCAGATAAAACACATCTTTATTGTCATGTGCACAAAGCCAGCATATTTAAAAATACTGTGGAATCATAAATGCATGCCTATGGATACTGTGAGTACTGAAGTGTTGAATTATATATCACAGCATGAAGGCAAGGGGCATTCCGAGTAGAGAGAAACAGAGTCAATGGAAAACACACAGGAAGGACAGGAACCTGAAATAGACAAAAAATACAAAGCAGAAAATTCCAAAAAGACAGGTAGTAAGTGTGGAAATGTCCGTTTTGGTACCTGTCTGTTTCTGTTCTCCACTTCTCTTTAGCATCTCCTTATCTGTGGCTTAAACTGAGGTTGCCTGGTCTGTCCTATTGTCTCTCTCTAGTTTGGTATCAGATAAGACTGGCCAGTGTTTTGCTGAAAATCTTGTTTACGGCCTTTCAACAGAGTACACATGTCCATTCCAATCCCCCACGACAACAGAGACAGTGCAGGGCTGCAACAGCCTCTCTGCTGATATCAGGGATGCTGCTGGCACCAGGTTATAGCTAAAGCTGAAGCCCCTTGTCTTTCAGATACTGATGGCAAGAGAGGTAGTATTTACTTTTCTCTCTTGCTGTGTTATTAAAAGATAAATCCATCCTTTTTCTGCTTATTCATTTATTGGTGATGTGTTGACTTTGAAAAATCAAGAAGCCGAGATATAGTAAAATTCATACATGCATACTGCACAAAATACTGTAGAGGTGCTTCAAATCACTCTATATTATACGCTGACAACATGGACATGGATATAATCTACTGTATAATATGTTCCGTTCAATCTCCAGTGTAATTTAGGTCTTCATCTATTTCTTGAACATAATCTCAAAGTATTAATGATCTTATTTATAGTGTCATTACCATTTTTAAACGTGTCGAAGACATTTGTGTGAATAAGTAACCGTGAATATGTGTAAAAGATCTCATGAAACAACATTTAACTGTGTGAACATGTAAAAGTTGTTCCACTTAATAGAAAAGATGTGTAGCTGTGCATAATATTTTGTTAAGCAGGTGGAAAAGTTTGTACAGGTAATTCAATCTGAGTGCTTGTAAGCCATTCAGATGCAAAAGACTGTTGTCATGCTTGAGTACAACTTTTTTTTGTGGCTGAGCAACCTGTAGGACAAGGTCAAAGGAACGCACAAAACTGCTAACTTCTAACAGTTAAATGCGAGGATGCAAGTGCAAGTTTAGACCCTTTTTTGGCATAGTGTTTGAATAGTAACTGAAAATAGATTGAATCTAGCTATATCTAAATCAATCTTTATTGCATATTGGAACTCATATTATTGCACATTTCTCGCAATCATTAAAAGATAATAATCGAATATGAAAGAATTTTTTGAATAGGTTTCTAACAGCTTAAAATCCTTAAATCGCTCATTTTCCATCAAACTGGATTTCATACTTCTACTGCAGTCCATGCCCTGCACATAAAAGCACTGACTATAATGTCTGGCTTTCTTGTAAAAACGGAGTCTGAGCAGTTTGTGGAGGTTATGTGGTAACTTCAACTGCCATTTCAAAATAAGATTTTTATTTTTGGTTCAGTGTGATAGATCTAAAACTGAAATATGACATCACCTTGTTAAAGCAAATAACACTTATCAATAGCCAGATATCAATTTATGCTCTTATCCTTGTTGCGGAGCCAGTTCAGCAGCTTATGGTTGTAAATATTTTTCCATCTCTGCACTCAAATTCCTTGCTTGAGGAGTTTATAATATAAGCACACATGATGATCTTTGGATACGGGCCACTGCAGGCTCAGCGTGATTTTCACTCAAGCAATCTCAATACTGAGCACTGGTTGCCTTCCCAAAGTCTGACAAGCATCATTTGAGATAGCAAAGGGAAGGAAGAGAAAAAGACTGGTGACATCTCCGGAACCCATTATGATTATGTTTTATTTTATTTATATTTGAAAACTCATTTTCAAAAAAAAATAAAAACTCAGTGGAGCACAGCATTATCATCCAGCTACACATTTATTTAAAAATTATGCCAGACACAAGCCATTTCTTTAATCATCTGTAGCCTTCCCTGTGTGTAATTTTGAGCAGAACCAAGGATACCAAGGATAGGCAGTCAGTCTTAATGTGTGTGTGTGCTCTGCATTAGAGGGCAGGGGTGTTTAGCAAGGCTTCTGAAATTGTCAATCAGTTAGTCCCTAGCGGAGCCCAGGGGCTGTTCAGATGTATGATTCTTCAAGGTGTTTTCCCCCTTCAGTCAGCTGAAGCATCCATTAATGCTAGAGGACACATTTGGCTGTTGGACTCCCGAGGGTCCTTCTGCCACACCACAATGCTTGACTTGGCAGGGATATACTGTGTACGTGTGTGTGTATGTCTGGGTGTCTGGTTCAGGCAGAGTGGTAGAGGCTTGTAAGTATTCTTCTCAGCTCCCCCCTCGAGCTCCTGTGTGGCAGAAGCTGCAGGCAGTTACATCTAGATTGAGAGGGGAGGCTCTGTCAGAATACAGATGTTGTCAAAACGGGGCACAGTGACACACACACCAAAGTATCACTCTGCAAAAACCATAAAATGCCTTGTTTGCCTTTTCTTAACAAATTCTAAATACCAGTGTATTGCACTTATAACTGACAAGTAACAACATAGTCCATTGTTTAAACATAATTCAACTGGGATACATTCCATAATTACACATACATGGGCTGCATTCCTACACACTTTTCACACCTGGGTCACTATGTTGCATACACCTGCACCACTACTCTTTCCTGGGTGTCAATATTTACACAGTTGATGGGGGAAATCAAGCACAAAAGTAATTGATTTTTCTTTTAATAGTGTTTCACTCAGGTGACACAGGGTTAATTAGCCATTAGAGCCTTCAATTCCCTCCAGGTCAGAGAGTAACTGAATGTTAGATAGCTGTGAATACAATCATCTAAAGATTAACCACTAATAGTCATATCTCAATTTTTTCTACACTCTTTGAAAATATTGGCTGTGAGGTTTAATGCACCTCAGGATTAATAAAACACATAACTAGATAACATATTCCCGGCTTCTTAGAAGAAGTGACTAGTTGTGCATTTCAGCTTGATTGAGTGTAGCTGCCTCTTTTAAACTGGCACACTGCATTTGACCTGTCAATGAAGACGTGGCCGAGTTTTCCTGGTATCGCCGCTGCTGGCTCAGGCAACAAGAGGGCAGAGAGCAAAAAGATCAGTGCGATCTGCTTCCTTGACCTGTAGAGCAGGTTTAAATAATGGATTATTGGGAGTGTTGTATCCCCAGAGGCACACAAGGCCTACCTTAGTAATGCGTACCCGTGACTCTACCAGCCTGGAAAATCAATAGTTTGCAGCGGAGTTGTGGCTCCTCCTGCGTCAGTCTGAAGACACACAGCGAAATGTGCCCTGTGCTTGTGTCTTGACTATTGGATAATACAGTTGCGCTTGGAGGCAATGAAGCAAGACCTACCCTCAACTAGCTCACACATATTTGACTAAAAGTTCAATCTATAATATAATAATAATAAAAACACCTTGGATGTGTGTGTCTATAAATAGCCAAAGGGTTCATCGTCTCAGTGCTGCTGCTTCCTCTCATGTCTTGGGCTTTTTTGCTTTGGAACTATCAGCAGTGCTGCCAAACTTTGTAAACAGAATTCAATGTTAACAGTTTAAAGTGAAAAACTACCACATTGTTGAAGTATTTCAGTTGCCAGTAGTTGGCAGCTTGCACAAATACTACCAGTCAGGTCCATCTGTCAGTTGCCAGAGGCTCTTGCTCTATTTTCCTAATGTCGGGCAGGCTGACTACAGGTCAGACACAGCAGGTTGGGCTTCAGCTGCATTAACTGCCTCATTTATACTGTGCTCTGTCAGTATTTTATTTTCTCAATGCTGTGTTGGGACACAAATAAAATCTATTATTTTCTCTGCTTAATGAAACCTAAATGTGGTGACAGTTATTCGATTCTGGTGCAGTTAAGTCACTGTTTATAGCAGCCTGTAGGTTCTGACACTGTTCAAACTCAACTAGTAAGTATGTGAATACTCAGTCTGCTTTCGTTGAGGTTTAAATGACCAAAGCAAAAGCAGTCATGATGACTTTATTTTGGCAGGTTTTTGGTGACAACAAAAAACCTAAAATGGTCCAAATTGGATCCACAGAAAGAGTTCGGAAGCTGTTTTGGCATATGTAAATTTGGTTACTTTGACGGTGAATTTGAGTTAAAAATATCCCTGGATGGTGTCATAACCCAGCCTGTGGGCCATGAGAAAACAGAGCGGACACGCAAATGCCAGCAAATTAAATTACATTTGGAATGTGAGATGTGTGAACGAATGTAGCGAAAGGTGTCGTAAGGTGTAGAAACAAACCAAAGGCCAAACAAAACAGAAATGAGTTGCAGGCTGTGCCGAGAGAGAGCCACGCTGAAGGCTGTGCCTTTTATATCCTAGGCAGCAGGGGCTCCAAATCTGAATGGACCTCGCAATCAGGCCCCTCTGCCACCTAAGAAAGAAGCGCACACCTAAGCACACACACACACACACGCACACACAAAGTGGCAGCGGTTGTCACAATCGTCACAATACAAGAATTTTAACAATTCACGCAAAATGTCCCACACCCAGCAACATTATCAGCATAGAAAGACATATTTTAACCTACAGCACAGCTGTTCAATTTATGTTGAAATTTGGAAACATGATTCAGTAAGGCAGTGTGTTTGATCATTTGCAAATAAAGAAATCCATATATTAAGAAGTCTTTAATTACTCTCGATAATGTCTGTATATATTGACACTTGTGAGGCTTGCATCGCTTGCTCACATGACAAGAAACTTTGTTATAAATACTTTGGGAAATAACAAGAGAGGGTTAGGTGTCATGCAGTTTTCATAGAGTTTGTAGGTTATTGCTGGCTCCTTTCTTTACACTAGAGTACCTCTGGTTTGGATATGTTTAATTACTAAAATTACATATTTTGTTCTTACCTTTTTTCTGCCTCAGAATTATTTAATACATTAAAAGTTATTTGCCAATATGTTGTTGTTGAGCATACCTTGATCACCTTACTAATCCCTTTTCTTTTTTTCATTATTTGTCCTTTTATTGAGATTCTTCATACATCCTGTTCAGGACAGTTTATTTTAGGGACATTGCCTCTAATACTTTCCAGGTCCCCTGACAGTCTAGGAGAGATTCTTGTCATATTTCAGTCAGCTGCTGCTTTTATGGCCTCCCTGTCCTGCATTTTATTCTGTGCTGTGATGTACCCTGGTTGTCACATTACAGTTGTGGCATCACTCCTGGGTGGGACATAGTTCCGTCTGTCCAGTGTGAAATGTTTACTCTGTTATTCTAAAGTACACTAGAAGGTGAAAAGAAGAGGTAAACACAGAAAGATTTAGAAAGCTGGAGAATGGGCATCACCATCAAAAAGCACTGAAACAGATGTGGGCCAGAGCAAATGGGAGAACCACATTAACCACACCTCACCTGACTTCAGATTTAGTCATGCCAATAAACGTTTTATGTTTATTCTGTGAAACAGTTTAGTGAGCTTTCATGTGTTGTAGTTATTCGGTGAATTTCTAGAACCGGCTGCTGTTTATTCAAAAATGTGTTTACATTCTAACAGTCTGTAATAACATACAGTATATATATATATATATATATATATATATATATATATATATACATACACACATATATATACTGTATATACACACATATCAGCCACAACATTAAAACTGGTAACTGGCTTTAATGCTGTGGCTGTTCGGCGTACGTTATCAACCTGAAACTCAGAGCTGGTTATCTAAAGTGGGAGGGAAGAAGGAGAATTGCCAGAGAGGGCAGAAAGCCATGTGATGTAGCCTATTGTTGTTTGCTTGTCTGCAGATAAAAATATTGTCTGACTACGATCTAAGTCCCATGCTACAATATAGATGAGAAAAGCAGGGGGGGGGGGGGGGGTTGCAGGAAGAAAATGATGAAAAGGAATGCAGGATGAAAAGGTAGCCTGCACTTGTTTGTATTAGACATGTGAAATAAGTGAGGTAATGAAAGTGCACGCCTGTCACATGACTTCAGCTTTAGTCCCCAGTAAGAGTAACTCACAAAAGCACTGAAAACAACATGTGTTGAAGAAGAACAGTTGCATAACAGTAGCGATATTAATGGAAACGCACACACACATGCTAGGAAGAGGAGTCACAGGGTGGATATCATGTAGCAATGTTGTGTATTGACCAGGGAAAATTACTTATATGTCCAGCTGCCACTGGATAGCCAAATGGCTCACAACAGTATCTATTACATGGCTAAACCATGTTTCATGCTACAGCTTCTATAGAATCTGAACAATACTGTATCCTTGTCTAGACCTGTACAATTATATGCTTCAGTGAGATTCATTTTATAAAGTTTTTATAATGAGGAACGTGGCAATAGGCTCAAACTGAAATGGAACTTCCAAATATAATGTTTCAGGTTTTTACAAGCACAAACATCAAGCTTAAGTGGCCTAAAAAAATAAAAAAAAACCTTTTAACATAGAGAAGCTAGAGAAGCTATTATACTGCAGACTCTTGAATAATAACAAACAGCCTAAACATGAGTATCATTCTCTATGGTACCTACCACATAAAAAACAGAAAAGAAAAAACAATAGCTTGTTTGTTTGAGCTTCATATTTTATGATAGGTTCTACCTTAATAAAGTTAACTAAAAAGTTTAGTTGGGTTTTTATGGAATAATTAAGAAATAAATAAGTCAATAAGTCAGTTTCAAGATCATAGCAAAATCAACATTTCAATTGTGTCAGTTTTCCTTTAACTTTTGTTTTATTTTCATCATCGTGTAGTTGACTCAATCATATTTTTATTTCTGTCTTTATGAGCTTCTCCAGTTTAGTATGATGGTTGATGATATTACGTGCTTGCTTCATGTAGGTAAAATAACTACAGTATTATTAGGATTTTCTCGATTGCAATTTAAACAGATGCATGTCCCTTAAAATGCAGAAGACTGGATGAATATTAGTTGTGCAAACTGATCTATATTATGCTTAAAATTAAGTTTATGTTAGTAATTTGAATGCAGGATTTACCAGTCTCCAAAAAAAAGGTTTTCTGGTTGTCTGTGGACAAATGACACGTTTCATTCAGCGATCAGCTTTTCCTTAATTTAGTTTGAAGTATTTTTATCTAATAAAGAGGTATACAAAACAAGTCTGACCTTTTTTTTCATGAGAAAAAAAACGAATAGATAATAGATTGTCACCAGTTGTCACTTCCAGAGAACATTTGATAAAGCTCAACCTTTCTCAACTTCCCCACACCGCACCATCTTCTAATCTATTCTCTGACCTTCTATTTTAGGGTGTATAGTGCTGTGAAGCATGTCATAATTTTGCCCGACCACACAAAGTCTGAACTATTTTTCTCCAAAATCCTTCATGTGATTTTTGGTGCATGGCCATTGGTTCATGGCCATTGTTGTAGCACTTGTTATGAAACCTTCAAGATCATGTTTTGAGTGTCTAAATCCAGAACTACCATATGAAAGGGAATTAGTTGGAGCTTTACTCTAAAAGAGGACGACCCCTGTCTCCAGCACCTGCTTGGATTTACCCCACTGGGTTTCCACTCTACACAACAGTGAATCCCATTACATCCCAATTACACAGGCATAATCAGGTCTGTTTAAATTAAATGATCATATCCTTCAATGAAGCAGTCCCTGTAGATACATTTCTTCCTAATACACTTCATTCTACTCTCTATTAAGCATACACCAACACAAAGCTTCTAATAATCGACAACAGAGTACGTGTCCCAATATGACAATTGTGTTTATTTGTCTGTGGCACCTGGTTAATCCTGGAACTTGTGTTTCAAGGCCTATCTAAAGGCTCTCAAATGTCACTGAATTGGTATAAAAGTGGTGCGTACACTGAAACCTCCCTCTCTACAACTTGAATGAGTAGCATAAAGTAAATACAATTGCATTTTCAGTGAAGGATATGCCAGTGGTTACATGATAACAGTGTAAGTGTATTGACCCAGAACAAGCACTAGTCATTAACATCACATGTTATGACTTTTACGGAGCCAAACCTGGACAAACAGGCCCTTTTTTTTTTTTTTATTTTTTTTAAACAACATTTCTGGCATCCACCAAAGCCTTTCTTTGATTGCCAAGGTGAAAAACTCAAGAAAATGCATGACAAAATTGGAAGAAAACAAGACCAGCAAGCAAAGGGTGCATGCTAACTCAGTGAGCAGGAGAAAACAACAGTAGATGTCTGTCACTAATTGTGAAGGTGGGCCCTCCAGCTGTGCTGCTCTGACAAAGACACTATTTTCTGCGAGGGGAAACTGCTGGTGTGCTCACGCGTGGTGCATAAAAGAAAAGTACCCAGAATAGGGCTGAGTTTAGAGAATGTACTATTATTGGCAGTGTTTGAATTGAAGCTCTGATTGGCTGCACTTCATTACCTGTTCAGACAAGAGGCCTTCAAAGTAACTGTAGTCTTGAGAAAAAAGGCAGGAAATGGCGCCTGCCTCCCAGTAAAAAGTAGTCAAATTTGGTTTCTGGTTACCCTTTTTTTGAATATTGCTGCAGCATTAAAATTAAGTTTTTCATGGTGGATTGTTTTTGTAGAGAAAACCCCGTCAAGCAGACAAAGACTCTAGGTACTGTTTTTGGTGTGTGAAAAAGCACAGTTTAATAATAATGATTCCTCCGTGCTGCTGTTTTTACAGGTGTTCCAGGGAAACTTTGACAACGACACACACAGAAAGAACGTGATAGACCCACCCATCTACGCCCGGCTCATCCGGATCCTTCCATGGTCATGGTACGGCAGGATCACTTTGCGTGCAGAAATACTCGGATGCACAGAGGAAGAGTGAAGTACTTTCCTCCATCTTTCTTGCCATCATCCCTTGTCCCTTGGCGTACTGGAGTATCTCACCCAGTGTTTTAAAGATAAACTGTGCAACCTGTAAAAAGAAATCAATTTCCAACGGATTTTTCAAGAATAAGTGTTTGATTGTGGTGGGTTGCTGTTTATTCTTTTGTACAGTGATTTAAAACCTGCCCCTGATCCACTTTTGTCTTTTAGTTTTCCTGTTTAAAGCGTGATCTTTGTCTTTTTATTCTGCAAGATTTGCCATCCTGTTTGGAATGAACTTCTGTAATATATGTGGGAGGGGTGGGGTTAGGGGGTGGAGCTGGAAAAGGGGTAGTCACTGTGGTTTTAACTTGTTGCCATGGAAGCTATTGTACAGTGTCACTTTTTAACAAAGATGTGAAATCTGTCTGCCGCGCTTCATTGGACATGATTAACCAACATCATACCATAACTAAACTGTCTAAAAATACAATGTAGAGACAACACGTTATCACATTATCGAATATATTTTTACTTGGATTACTACACTTCCTCAAGCCATGCTTTTACCCTAATGGACACTGGCATTACTACATCAATCAAAACACTATTAATGCTCTTGTATTATATGTAAAAGACTAAGAAATTGCATGGTAACTGAATTATAAATGTATACTATGACAAATCATTTAAAACCTCTAGCCCTGAGAGCAAATGGCTTTGATTTAGGGACCTATTTTTATGTGCATTTTTAAATAGTTCTGAAACATTAACACACATTGCAAAAGCTTACTGAGGATGACTGATATGTGAGACAATAAACAAGCACTGCAGTTAAAGATGGTACTGCAACACTGACAATGAGACTTATAAGCTGTCTCTAGTTGAAATGTCTAAGGAGTTTTCTTTTTTTTTTTGTTTTGTATCTATTTGATTATCGCTACTCTTTTTCTAAGATATTTGGAATTACTGTTTGTGCTTGTTCTTTTTTGTATTTATTTAGATTTATTTGTCTCAGCTGTCAGACACGTGTTTAATGTCTCAGTGTTGTCTTGGAGATCTAAGTTAATTCACTTAAAAAGCTCAGGATAGATGTCATTTATAGTAACCCTCAAATGTATTATTTCTTTGGCCACCCAGATTTCTGTGTATTATTTAAAGAAAATGTCAAATGAGTGAGAGCGGTTATTTAACTCATGTCCATATATGCATAATTAAAATATTGAAAGCAGTTTTTTATTTTCTTTAATCCCTTTGAGATGATAAATAAGTTAAGAAAGAAAGCAAATGTCCAAGATTAATAATATATTAATATATGCCATTATCCCAAACCTACAATGATGATGAACTGCTGTAACAGTACAGAGCTCTAAATTAAATATCTCTTTGTTTCAGGGGATATAATCTTTATTACCATACTCGACTAAAATAATATAGTAATGAAATGTTAAAGAACTTGTGGGTATTTTCACACGACATGAGAGCAGCTTGCTGCATGTTCAAAAGGTTTCAGAGAGCTAAAAATATTTAGGCACATTAAGGTTATGGGGGATAAAGATGCTGTTGTGCCAGTCACATCGAAACATTCTGTTAATGCAGTTGTCCCTTGAGGCTTCTGCTGTTGGCTGCATCCTGTAGTAAATGAACAGCAATGCTTGGTTGGTTAAAGAAATGAAAGTAAACCAATACCTGAGTTATTGCAGCGGCGTCAAACCGTACAGCCCATTCTATACGGCTTAAAAATAGCCATGGATTACTCTAGTGGTTTCCACTCTTGACGAGTTTCCCCAAAGTTGTCAAGTACTGCAATAAGAGCTGAACGAAGCCATGTGTACTTTTATGCTTCATGTTTCACTTAGGACTTGTCAGCTTTTAGTCACTTAACTAACCAATCATTTCATATTGTAGGAACACCGTGTTTTTGTTCTGAGAGTGCAGTATAGCCTGAAAGAGAAAGTAAGACATTTACAGGAAAACCTTATTTAATTTAATGCATCAAGCTTTTCAAATTTGGTTGCCTGACTAGATTGGAAATACAAGTGTGCCATTGTTATTTTCATCACTTTATAGTTAATGCATAAAATTGCATTGGAATCAAACATTTTTTGGACTTTCTTCTACGCCCAAAGTGATGAAAAGCACAGCAAGAAAACATCAAGAAATGTGTCACCGTCCATATATTTTGGCACTTACTTTGTACTTTTGCGTTCCAGGGCATTTTCAGCTGTCATGCCATGAATATGGTTGTTGTTGTAGTTGACAAGTGACTGTATGAAATCTGAAAACAAAAGAAAAACTTTGATTGGTCTCTACGTAACTGGAGCTGAGTATTGCCCAATTGTGTACCCGGTTTGGCAAACTGCAATATGATATACCGTTTATGATATAGTATACCATAATGGCCCTGATGTGTCTAAAGAGAGGGATATTTTGGGGAAGTTTGCTTGTGTTATTGCCAAAATCAGTCGGTACTTCAATGTAAGTTACACTAAAAGACTTTGCTGTAGATTACCAATATGTGAAAATTGTTATTGGTGTAAATCAGTGACTGTCATTCCACAGGTTAATGGACACAGAATTAGAATCATTTCTCACAGATTATTTGTCTGGAACAATTTCCATTTTAATACTTCAGTTGTCTGTTTCCAAATAGCTGTGTCTTGGCCAGCATCTGCTCTGCTGTGATTGACCTTTGTAGTTTGCTTCCTGTGAGCTCCTATCCCAGAGGAGGCCCACTATAAAGCTTTGAGGAAGTTTGCATGAGTTTGAACAGTACAGTATAGCACAGATGTCAACCGGCACATTATGTTCTTGCACATCATAAAAGATCTAAAAGCCTTTACTTTGTACTCACCATCGATTGTCTTGTGCATTGTAAAACTTCATCTCATGGGTTAAAAAGGGGCACAAGGTGGAAACTCATCCTGTCTTTGTATTTCTGTGTCAGCTGTTCACATATTATTTCTTACCTCGTCAGTCCAAGTGTCAATCACTATGTAGAAAACGTACCTATTATAATGCTGGTTAGGTTCGGGCCTGCAGAGGAGCGTAAGAAACTGTGTACAGTCTAAAAAGATGTTGCTTCAATCAAAACCTCTTTCAGTTTGACAAATAAAACCATATCTGTGAAAATGACATGGTTGCTTTGTTGTCTTTTGTTATTTCCTTGGGTATGCAATATATCTTGATGCAGGATGTAAACTGTGTCAACATCCAAACAAGTGTAACCTGGACTTTAACACACACTTTATGCTGCAATAATCTGATCACAAGTGGATGTGTGAAAATTGAATTCTGATTACAGTTTAAGTTTCCAAATATGATTATGGTAGCTGATCCCTTAGAGATTACTTTCCATCTGTGGATGCATCAGGTGATGACAGTGACCACTTGATTCATTGACCATGTCCAAAAAGCTCTATAGTTACTGTATATGACAGGTTGCAATAAAAAACCATAACCTGAACCTTCCTACAAATTTGTTAACTTAACTGCAAAGTTAAATAATTTACAAACGATTCCGCAAACAAAATAGTATGAATATACTGCAGCTTTGAATTTTAATTAATCAGATAACGATCTTGTTGCAGTGCTTGGCCCTCTGCTCCATCAAGCTTGTCACATTGTCAACATGGTTTTGTCACATTAAGTTGCTTTCATTGATTTTCTTTGTCCTGCCTTTGCCAGATTGGGTGTCTCTCAGGTGTGTTGTTTTCACAGTTGTGGCATGGGGTCAAAGTGAGTCACGGGGCCGACTGACAGCGGTGGCGGATGAAATGTCCAGCAATGATTCTGTTGTCAAAGTGTCGGTGCAGGGGGAGGTAATTTCCCCAGAACTCAGGTGAGTGAAGCTACTTGGCAATTAAAAGCTGATTAGAAAACAATCAGTTTAGTGTGGTTGTCCTTTCCGTTAAAAGCTTGATCGGTAGAAAGTCTACATTCAAAGCGAGAGTGACCACATTTTGGTGAAGGATTGTTCCCTTTTTAAAGAGATGTTTGGCATTTTACCTGCATCAAATCAATGCATAATACAAGGCATTTCCACATTGATTTTCTGACACACACTGTTATCTGTTGAACCCATGATTAAATAAGTTGCATGAGCCCTTTAAACACTTTGGAACTTTTTATCTCGGTTTACAGCACCATTTCAGTAAGGCACAGTAATTTCCTCCAACTCCAATGATTTCAATTATAAAAACAGTATATCAGTATTTGTTTTTGTTAGATTTGACTGTAAGTAATTATAGCTGGTGGGACAGAACTGATAAGAGAGATAGTATTCAAAGTCATTACAGTGAAATTATATCAATGTGCAAAGGTTTTCTTTACATTCACTGTAGCCTGCAGAACAAAGGGAACCGGAAGCTATGAAGATGTTTGCTAGAGCAAAGAATCTCCAACCTCCCACTAAGTTAATAATATATTACAAAATATTATACCAATATTTGTAATATTATGAATACATTTTGCCATCTGTTGCTGCACACATACTAAGGACCTGGCTAAGACATTTCTTTGTGATCTGTTTCAGCCCTTTATTGTTACAATTTTCACATCATGCTCTCTTTCTCCCTGTCTATCTACGTATGTATCTATAGCAATTTCTGGCATCTTCATCTGGTTTCAAGAAGCTGTTGTTTTTATGCCAGAAGATCTCCGTATAATAAAGCAGCCACACTGTTTGCCCTCATAAACTCAATTTGTAGGAGGGAGAGATTGTTATTCTTTATAACACTCTATTGATAGATTGATAGATATCAGTGGTATTAACTATATGCAGCGTAACTGTAATAGAGTAGTGGTACTTCACTTAAGAAGAACTTCATGAATACCAAATTCTAGAGAAGAAACTTTGTTAAATATCGCACAGTGGTATCATAGAACTTAATAGCAAATATGTACAAGGTCTCGCCAGGATCCATTTCTAACACATTCTTTTCTCCCTGAATTATGAAAGTTTCAAGCATGACACTACATAAGCCTGAGATATATTAAGAGTAGCATATAATGATACAGAAAGGTTATTTTTAAAAGGCCAGACTGAAAGAGTGAGGGAAAAATCTTCATAGACAGTGCAATGTAATCTGGAGTCTCGCTGACTGCCTCGCTATAGAATGCACAAAAAGCTATTTGAAGAAACGAGATTCAAGATTAGAGGTCTTGTTCCCTTCAGGAGCGTGTCCAACCCTATGCTGTAAAACGTTACATTATCATGTGAGCAGAAATGACAAGGCCTGGATCACATTAAATGCTCCTCTGCTGTTCCCATGTGTAGCTGACTGACAGGATTGGTATGGGGGGCAAAGAGAAATGTAACAGGAAACAATTTCTACATTTCTGTCTTATATTATTCAGTTGTTTGTTATTATGTGAAAGAGAAAAAAAAACTGAATTCTTTTGACAGAACAATCTCAACTCAAGGTCCACTTACTCTCCACAGCTTTTAACTGTGTCACATGATGTTCAAAGTTTGCTCAGTGTAATAGAAGTGTCGATGATCCGACTTGACATTATTCTGAGCAAAATAATAGAAATAAAAGTAAGATAATGGAAAGTTTACAAACTGAGGAAACTCCCTCGGCTGATGAAAACTGTGTGATGTGGTTGAAAGCTCTAGCTCTTCTTGTCCTACATTAACCTGGTAAATACTCACTGTACATATCAATGTGTTTTGCAGCACTGTGAAGGAAATCAGGCCCACAAAATCCTGTATTTGTTGTGTTATCCATGTCAGGGGGTGTTGCAATATACCATTCAGTGCCACCAAGATAGTAAATGCACAGCAATAACTGTATTGTCAAAGATGAATAAGCTAATTCTGATCCAAGACGGATAACATTATGCTGGTCCTATAATAGGAGACATTCATTTGAAAATCCAGCTTTGAATGCTTCTGAGCGTGTGATTATGTGTCCTCTCCTGTCTGGGGCTGTGTTAACATGAATATACAGCAGGGAGGGATAGGGGTCGTTTTATTGTCTCTCTGATACAGCTCACTTGGTGACGGCAGCTATCTTATCAAGATTTACTGCGCAACTACAACTGGCAGATCCCTGCCTCAAACCGCAGATGCTTCACACACAAAATGATTTCCAGCACGAACGTTCGTGTGTCGTTCAGACCAGTGGATTAGAGGAATGGAAATTGCACTATTTCAAAATGTAAGACGACGTTACAGCATGGTATGGAGGCATTGGAACTCAGGTTTATCCAACAACAACTGCAAGAAATCACTTTACAGGAAACATGGGTTGTTTCAGGGTGTTTGAGGGGAAAAAAAGAATATTGTCATTTTTGCACCAAGGGAAAAAAAAAGATCTAATTTGTTTGATTTGATGTTTCTTTTCTACCAGTCACAATGATCACTCTTGTTGCAGCTGGTAAAATAATGATCTCTGCTCCATGGGACAAATCTACCCCAATGTCTATTCAATGATCTTGTATGGTATATTTCACTTTTTACCTCATTTGTAAAACCAGAGAGTTTTATGTCTGGAACATTACAGCACCACCCAATGTTTGAGCTATATATACAGTCAATTATCATATGGACTAAATTTGTGTGCATGGCACCCTGTTTGTCACACTGCATTTCGAGGTCAAATGAGTTTCAAGTGACTTGTGATATCTCTTTTGTGTTCCTGTTTGTGTAGTATTTGGGGAGTTTTTGGCAGAATTGGACCAGTCTTGTGTATAGTGTTCACCTGCTATTATATGTTATTTTGGGTTCAGTTGTGGTACCTGTAGGACATCCAAGTGGAACAGAAATTACCACGAAGAAGCATCAAACTAACTCTTGTCATTTATTATTGAGGTCAGTTTGGATACCTTTTTACATATGTAGTAGTATGCCAAAGCAAGTCTCGGTGAGGTGATAAATCAACTCCAGTCTCTGTTGGAAGAGAACACATGAACAAAATCCAAAAATAGTCAATATTGGTATCACAAGGTCATGTTAGAGGCATTTTGGATAGAATCTGTGCTCCTAGTCAGGAGAGTTTACATATTTTATATAACCTTTTCATGGAGTTGGATGTCTGCTAGCCAATTTAGACTCCACGCTTCCCCTGTTATCCCCTAGATAAGTCATTATTTCACTTTGCGTCCTGTGTATCTGCTCACAGGAAATGTATTCTGAAAGGGCAAGGACTGTCTTGCCAAGCTGTTAGGTATTGGTTGTTGTTTTTCTTAAGTTTAATAAATAAGTCTTAACCCTTTTACATTTCAAAACACAGTATATACTTGTGGGTAAAACACATGCTTTGTGAACTAAAATTACTTTTGCATGCTAATGCACATAAAATAAATTAATTTTTAGCTGACCTCTCTGATTAAAGTTAAAGTTGCATTAATCCATATCTTTATATTAACAATGGATCAAATCACTATGTGTAAAGTGAAAGGGGTTTTGTAGTGATGAAACAACCACTCCCCTCAACCCTACAGAGCCTTTTAGAGCCTTTGAGCCCATTGTTTTGTTTTTACAGCCCGCACCTTTTTTTTTCTTTTTGAATTTTTCCTGCTCTCATCAGCGATGTTTCCAGCTGCAACAGGCAGCTGTTTTCAGCTAAAAAGCTCTGATGTATCCATTGTACCCTACCCGCTCAGCACTAAACAGACAAAGTTAGCAACTAACTGGTGAACACAGTGGAACATTTAATAGCTATAAAGCCAGATTTCCCATTCCCTTCGAAGAATAAATATTGGACTTTTAACTCCAAATAAGTGTCGATGTTGCTCTGTGTTAGCTGAATGTGTGAAATAGGCAAATGTTTGCTAACAGTAGGCCATATCAACTTTGTGATAATATGTCAGCGTTGTGTTACATCTTGTTCTGCTACCCTCAAGTGGCAAAGAAAACTTTTTTTTTTTCCCTTCTGGTAGTAGTAGTTGTGACATCTCATCAGATAAAGTGAAAAATTAGTAAAAATTTTACTCTTTTGTAATTAAGTGACTTTAGTGATTAAGGCGATTATCTATTTTCATAGGATTATGACTGGCACCAGAATGTGGAAGGTTAATGAGAAGAATTATTAAACAATGCAGTAAAAGATCCAAATGAGTTTTAAGAAAATTAGGTTGGATAAGAATAATGGCCCTAAATTGCCTATTACCTGTTTAAACTTTACCAGAACAGTTTCCTTAATAGGCGTTCTCACTGATAAGAAGAAATGTAAAAAACAGCAAAAACAAAACTGGCATTTTAACTTTTAGCCATTGTAGTGATTTTTAGATACTGGCAGTCCTAGGGTTTTGTTTTTTCTCATTTTAGGTTGAGAATATTATAAGCAATAATGCCAATTAAGTGAAAAAACAGATTGTAGATGTTGGAAATCAAAATCATCAAAGGTTGTGAAGGAGATGAAAATGAGCAGAGGAGGGAAAAGGGGTCTGGTTTCAAGACAGAATAAGATAAGTGAGATCTCTGCAGACAAGGTCCTTTTCCCTCAGTGAGGATAGGACTCAATGATGGATGTGACAAGAACTTTACAGCAGAGTCTATGAAAGATACATAAGTCAAACTCCAGTGAGCTTCCAGTCCATGTCAAAAGGAACATGAGATCCCAGTGCCAGTGACAGTCACCTCTTTAACGACTTGCATAAAGCCTAAGCAGAAATATGCTCTAAACTGCTCAGTACTAATACCTACGGCTTTGAGCACACAGCGAGATTTTCAGAGTCAGGGCAAATAGTCCCTGGAGAACTGAGGACTTCTTTAGGTCAGCATTTCACACTGCACAGTCAAACCGGTTTATTTTGGTCCTTCATCAGACAAAAAAATGCATTTCAAGGGATAAGAGATGTGGCAGTTTGAAAATACATTTAAACAACTTGATAATACTTTTAAAAACTGGCTCATGTCAAATTTGAGAGTTTCCGTAGCACCGACTTCTTGAAGATTAGTTTACATTTTTCCTTGTGTTACATTAATTCAAATGATAGAATATATGGCATGTCACTGAACATTTTATCAAAGATAGTCACGGTGCCAGAGAGTGGTCATGTAATGCTTGGTGTATGTAGTTCGATAAAACAACAAAATCTGGATTTTCTCATGGCCACTTGTTCTGCTTTTGCAAAAGTAAATTTCATCAGAGGGAATGCTGAGGTCATGGTACTGAGAAACAGTTTCATGTGATATCCCAAAAAAGTAATTAATAATTTTTTTCTGCACCTCGCTGTCTTTCTGTCGTTCTGAAGAGAGAAGTGCTTTCAAGGCCACACACGCTCATCCAGTGACTTTTGAGTTTTTTGGACTTTTGAATAAATGTGGAATAAATTATGGCAACTCTTATCTCTTGTTGATCCTGTAGGCTTGTGAAACCCAGCCAACATGTTTAACTTACTTCTTTGTCTGGTATATCAAATACGCATGCCCTCTGTAGACCCTCGGTGGACCCAATTAGAATCAAATAAAACAAACAAAATCCCTCAAGGTAGTAATAGTGGGGTTCGCATATTTGTATCTGCACTGATATGGGGTGCTTTGTAGCCGAAAGCAATTTCACTAAATATAATCTGCAAAAATACTTTGGCCTTGCATCATTTAGATTTGGGATTGTCCTCTGTTGCCTGTTAAATCAATTTTTGGGCTCTGAAATGAAACAGAAACAAAAACATAAGAAATATTCAACCATTATGTAATAATATGGCTTTTATAGGAAAAATATTGTTAATTTGATAACCGCCGCCCTTTATTTACCTGTTACTGGTCATAACATACAGATAGATGTTATAAGATCAAGGCATGAATACATTTTACTATGATTTCCTTAAAAAAGTACAAATCCAGTGACAATGAGATTGGTCGTTAAAGCTTTTTGCAGGTAAGGTTATGTTATATTTTTGTTATTTTTAATCATTTTGGGTGACATTACTGTTTGGTTAAGTTTTATTATGGTTTTGCCTTGTTTATTGTGAAAAACTGACCTGGTTGAGTCCACATCATCCAGTTTTTATACAATGGCCAATGAAAAATAGCAGTAAGCTTTTGTACAGACAAGCGAGATCAAGCACACTGCGCAGATCTTGGCAGCCTCTTTTTTTCAGTTATGCAATGGAGTATAGGAGAATTTAGTTTCTGTATCAATTTTGTTTCTGTATCAATTATTTGATCTTCATAGTTAACTACTGAATATTTGGCTATTTTATTTTTATACTGTTCAGCAGGCAACGGGATTCACACGGTTCTGAGTATCCACTGGTTTTAATGTTCTCGTCATCATTTCATCCCAGTATTACTCCACTTGGAGTGTATTCAGTCAGATGTAATGAAAGTGCTTTAATGGGATGATTCCCTCAGAACAATTTGCAGTGACTAGTGATCCTTTTACCAGACCGCTGGAACGATTCTGCGTGTGTGTACATTCACGTGCATGTGTGTGTGCACGTGCATGTTTGTGTGCAATGCTCATGGCCAGTGTATTGAGTGTTACAGTGGCTGTGCGGCTCACAGCCTGTCAGAGCTGCAGGAGGTGAGCACACAGTCAAACTTAACTGAGGGAGCTCCTTCTTACGAGTGTGCCATGCTGAGCCTGTCCCCTAACATCAGAGCTGAATGCAGCCCCTTTGGTACGATATCTGAAGGGTGACATTGTTATCTAGAGGGTAAGTATACTATCTCATTCATGATCAGAATCTAAAGGACATTTTAACTAGACAGAGATTGAATCCCTGGGTCGCTGTGATGAATGCAGTGTCTTCTTTACTGATAACACAGAGTCGCACAACTGCAGTAAATGTACACAACCTAATTCGATTGGACACTTTGGTGTCAGGTAATTTTTTTGTTTTGTATAGTCATGTTTTTGAAATGATGGGCATCTTCAATTAGAGGATGGTCTGTAACAGAAACCATAAGCAAAAAGCCTTATGTTGGTACTTTAAAGGCAGTTATCCAGAATTAAACCTAATAAAGTTTAACTGAGTTAATGGACGTCACATCTTTTGACTACATGAAAACTTGTGAAGTGCTGTTTGACATTTACCCTTCAAGTCAAATTGTTTAATTCATATTATCAGGTGCCTTTAATGTTGTGACCTGCTTCTTATGATTCACTCAGTCACAATTGCATCATATCTTGAAAAGAAAAAAAGATTTTATATCTTCTTCTCTTTTTGAATTTTGTCCAGCAGAGAATTTTACTTCCTGTTTCTTTTACACGTTTTATGTAAAAAAAAATTAAATAAAATCAAAACGTGTCATCAAATACAAAACTAATTCAACACTATCTGCATATTCATATGTTTTCCCAACAGCTTCTTATAAGAAAAAAAAATGCACACATATCCTCCCAGGGAGTCATATGAGTAAACAAACATTTAAATCCTTGCAGAAATATGAAATCCTTCCTATTTGCATAAGCTTTTTTTTATTTACATTTTGAGATGGCAGAGATCATACCAAATTGGCATGAAAGCCCAATGAGCCATTTGGGTGCAGTGTTACACTTCAGAGAGCCTTTCAAACCAACCGCCCTCTCATCTCTGCCAATGATTGCTGCATGTCATTAAAACTTAATGCCAAAACACAGGAAGCGACTCAGTAGTTTTCTAAACAGTGAAAAACTGTGACTTGAAATCCACATCAGGGTGGAGAAAAAGCCACGAGGAGGAAATGAAAAGGAATAACCACTGATCTCATCTCTGCAGTTATACATGTTTCATTGCATGGAATGTATTCAGTATTGAAACTGAGTTCAAAGAAGCTAAATGGTGCTACAATACGTGTGCTGGGAATATTATCCTCACCCTGTGAAAGAAAGTAAAGCTGATTGCTGGTTAATGCTTGTAAACAGCAGGTAGACTATAATATTCACAGGGGTGGCAAATATGATTCTGATAACATCAGAAAAGTGTGTTTTCATTCTTTCTCTTTGGCCACAAGCCAAAGAGAAAGATCCTTTAATCTTCAGTAAAATGTTATTTTATGAGTATACTGGGGGATATAATACAAATTTAATACTCTTTTCTTCTCTATCTGTTGTGTGCTTTGCTAAATGTCTGTGTAAACCTTTCGTGTGATCTTAAATTAATTTAAAGAAGAATGTGGCTTTTTGGCTGTTTCAGAATTTTATGTCCACCTGTTTAAAGCTCACAAGAAGAGAACAAATATTGGGGTCAGGGACTAAGAAAGCACACCTGAATAAAGACCAGTAAGGTCAGACCTGAACCAAACCCCTGAGACACCCTTAAAGCTTGAGAGACAGGAGAGGATAAAGAAGGGAATATGGGGCAGGATGTGACTGGGAAGAAAAAATAGCTTTAATGCCTGCAATATCAATTTGGTCAATCAGCAATCACAGCGCACTGATACACTAATGAGGGGTTTCAATATAGGATTCGGCACCGCCGCTGCTGATGCAGATGTGATATGACAGTTAAATCAGCTACGAGAGGAACATTAACTCGGCCTGTGTGGTGCTCTGATGGAGCGAACTGCAGTGTCACTCTGATTTGAAGGGTTATTTGAGTAAAAGAAAGTAGTCTATTCCTACAGGTATGATACCAGAATCAGAGGAAAGTAGCAGTCGCACAGCCCTCGAGAAGTGATAATAATATACATCCCGGATATGTCAAACACTCTGATGTGAGGCCCAATATTATATTATCTTCAGTCTGTCTGCTCATATGTGATACTGCAGTGTAGCTTATCAAACGCTACAGACTTAGTAAATGATTTATTTTTTGTCATTTCAGTAACGTATTGTGGCATAACACTGGCTTATTATGTAATCATTATGAATGTAAAGAGAATTTAATCAAACCAGACCTAATATAACAACGTCTCATAAACATGCAAGATGAACGCACCTGGACTTCTGACTACAATAACATGCCTTTGTGTGCAATATAACCATCATGGCATCTGTTTGCATGTGTATTTCTGAGTTTTTTGGGGAAACAGATTCTTTCTTGAATAAGCTCAGTGAGAGGAAAAACATTGACTGGAACAGCACAACACTTGTCTCTTTCCTCCACACAGAAACTAGAGTAGATAGTGTTTTAATAAAGCAGCCTGTTGGGGCGGAACAAGGGAGTCTGCATTTTGGGAGCTTGAAAACAATATATGGTCGCTGCGTGACCAGTGAATCCAGTCCGAGGGCTGCCTTGACAACCTAGCCTAATAAAACGGACGGCTAATACTCGCTATTGCTCTCCAAATGGTGGCATCTGTCCCTGGCAGCTGTCCGTCCTTTGTGTTCTCATCTGCTCAGGTCAAGCTACCTACCATGACCTCTTCTGGCTGGCATGGGGCTCAAACATCACCAGGACTGATGCCGCCAGTTGTTCAGCTACCAGGACATGCCTTGGCTCTGTTCAGTCATCGCTCAGCCTGTTTGATCTACATCAAGTAAGCCCAGGTTCGGGCACGAGCAGCTCAAGTCTTACAGAGGTCAAACAAATGGGAATGATGGAAGAGAGGAGATTCAGCAGATTATGCCGATTTGTCAAATACGGTTGATTATCTAATAGTTTTCCTCTAACTTGGACTTTTCCCAAAGTTCACTCTGACTTCCTCTTCCTTTTCTCTAATGTACCATATCTAATGTGGATGTACTACATACAGCAGTATCAATAGTGTTACGTATGTATTAAAATGACATTCCAAAGCGATTTGGCTGAATAGGTCCGTTTTCCAACCCACTGGCACTGGATGTAAATCGAGACGTGTAGAAATAATGAACGTAATTCTCAGGGATACTGGAGTGGTATATCTATACTTTCAAGAGTGTAATACATGTTCTACACATGTCAGTATTCTGACTGTTCCATGCAAAAAACTCATTCCACTAAATCAATGTCATTGTGCAATAAATATATGTCTATATATATTTTTTTTTTTAAAAAATATTGTTAACTGGTATAAGCGGAAGTAGTGAGGGCCTAATGAAAAACATATTTAAATCCCCGAATTCCAATGTTGCACGTAACGTCATTGTAGACTCCTTCACTGTTTTTATTGTTTTTCTAGTGGTATTTTCATTTCACACAAGGCAGAAAAGAGAAAATTAGAAAATGTCATCATCCGGGGTTTAAATGCAGAAAAGCAGAATGAAACATAGGCGTAGACAGTTAGCAGTGGATATATATATTGTGGTATATTAAATGTATAGAAGTATTCTGAGAAAAAAAACCACATATCAGGCTGCTGTTCCATTTATGACACTTTTTAAAAAAGTGTTGCTGAAAATTAGCATGCTGGTCTGGCCCACTAATATGAATCTGAATGGAGGTATGTTAGTATGTGCATTGCTACATGTTTGTGTTCACGAGCACAGTTGCACATCCATGTTCATGTGTGAACATATGTCTGTGATGTGAAGTGAAAAGATTATGACTCATCAAAGCTACTGATCATGAAACCTAATTTACTTTTTTAATGAGATATTTGCATGAGGCAGCTCTTTCTGCAATCCAATCCCAGTATTATGCAGATGAAATGGAATTTGCTAATTGTCACAATGTTGCCAGGTCTGTTGCAGCCACATATACCCCATTATTGAGATAGCATGCGGTGCTGTCCAGGAACACGCAAGCTCTATCTTCCTCACAGGCCTGCATTAAGAGCTGTCTGTGAGGTCTGATAAGAGACCACAAATTAATGACGTTTTAATTACAGAGCCATTTGGATTCTCTTTCTTTGTTTTATAACAAGGACAGTAAAATAACCTTTTTGATGCTTACATTGGCTCATCCTATCTTTACAGCCCCTCTGTCCTATAAGAGACAACAATGTAGGGTGCGGTGTTAACATATCATGTTAATTTCAATCAAATGGAAAGCGTTTACTGAAAAACAAGAGTGACAACATGATAGTTATTTGTCATCCAATCCAATTTGTATGTGACAACCTCATTCTCAGCTCTCTGTAATCATCATTATCTTTTCCTTTAGCATATCTGCATCTCTTGCTTCAAAATTCTTTCACCTGGTATCACACCTCATGCCCACTATCACACTACCTGAATTCGTTGGCTAAATCTCTCATTTCAGCAAACAAGTCCGCAGTTCAAACTTACATTCTTCATTGGTTCTGTACGACAGACACTTATTACACATATGACAGCAGTATGTTAACTGAAATATCTGATGGATGTGAATATGAGGATTTCTGTCTTAATTTGGCTCACTGTTTTAATTAGGTAACACTAGCGTCTTTAAGTAGTAGCTATATAAGATCATGATATAGGATTTCAAATGTCCCTTTCAGTGCCAACCTCTCTTCTGCTATTTGCTATATCTGTGCCAGCACAAAATGGAGTTTTTGGCCGGTGTATGAAATGTAAAGTGGTTTCATTGTTTTTTTTCACCCTCTCCTCGTGGTTTTCAGCATCAGCACTCAAAAGGGCTGAATCTCTTCTATGGCTTAAAAAAGCGGGTAATTTAGAGAGAGATTATGAACAGAATGATACTTGTTAATGCTAATATTTTTCTGTGGACCCCTGCCTAAGTATATTATTAATAAATTATACTCATTCACTACAATTTAATATTTACATTGTAAATATTAACAATTACATTACATTCTTTAAATTACGTTGTATTTGTCTAATGACTTTGTTTTTATTGCATGTGTTTAGTGCAAATGCATCAGTTAAATCATTAAGAATAATCCAATTACAGTGTTGACAAGGATGAGCACGAAAAACTGTTCTCTGGCTCTCAACAAGGTTATAGCCATGCTAGCAGTTTTGTGAGGCTGTGTGTAGGCACATAATGCTCATAATGACAATAATACCATGTTGATGTTTTACACGTATAATTTGCACAACATTGGCTAATTTGCAGTACCCTCAAAAGTACAACTGAGGTTGGAGGAAACGTCATCAGTTTTGCAGGTATTTGGTCATAAACCAAAGTGTTGGACAAAATTAAATTTTGGCCAGATGGTGGCACTCGATGGAACGTCAGAGGATCAACAAAGTGATAAAAGTTGATCCTGAGGGATGCATGAATGTGTGTACCAAATTTCATGGCAGTGCATCCAATGAAAGAAAACAAATTTATATAAATTAAAATGAGCAAGAGTATTTCAAAACCTAGTATGTGGCTGTGCCTGTGCTCACATACACGGTAATTTAATACAGCTGAATTTCAAACAAAGCTGTTTTCATTACACGTTTTCTGTTTCTGTTGTCAGACAATGGAACAAGTATGAAATGCAGCCCATTAAGATGACATTTTAACCAGCAGTCACATCCAATCCCTTTCCAAGCTGCTGCTCTGCACTGCTGAAATCCTGATTTTATAACCATGACATAGTCTGACAAAATCACCATAAGTTAAAGACAACAATTAAAGACAGAAAAGTCAGCAAATATAGTGACAAAGGCGCTAAGTTGGCAACACTGGCTGCCAACGCACCCCTGATGACAGAATAGAAACCATTTGTGCCAATTCATTTTGAGAGAGCAACAGCCAGTGGTTTAACTCCAACACTCGGCTGGCCAACCAATTGTGTAACTTCAGCACTCAGTCATGCAGCATTTGGCTGGCCAATGGTGTAACTATATCACTCACTCATTCACTCACTCTTAGTCAATCACTCACTAATTCACTCTTGGACATTTGCATTTATAGGACTGGCCCCGCTGTCTTAAAAATGCCAAAAAACAAAAACGTCAACCTTATTGTCGGGGGGGAAAAAAAAAAATCATCGGCTCACCAAAGTGAGTAGGCTTCATCCTGTGGGAACCATGAATGTCTGTACATAATGTTGTGCCAATCCATCAAGTACATGAGATACTTCTCAAGGCGACTGAAGAATTTGACCTGCTGGTGGTGCTACAGGAAAGTTCTGGTGATCACCAGAACTTTATGATTCAGCATCTGATTCGGCATCTGGGCAGCATGGATATATGTACCAAGATTCATGGCAATCCATTCAGTTGTTGTTGGGGTATTACAGTCTGGACCCTCTGACAGAGTAATTTGGCCTTATTATTAGGAAAGTTTGGGTTCTGTTTTTTGTGTCTTTAGAAGTTTAAATGCAGTAAACCCTTTCGCTGAATCAATGAACTGAGAGCAGAATTATTTTATGATGACAGGAAATTGCTCCTTGTAGAATTTTTCTATACTTTCCTTTATGTGATGTTTACATTTTACATATTCATAAAAAGACATTTGATGGGGAAACATCATCACCTCTTTTCCATGTATCATCAGAACTGCTTTGCCCTACACACATCTAGCTCATGTCCGGTACAGTATCATGGAAGTGAAGACAATGCTCAGAAGTGTTGAGACACGTATCTGGTAATTTTCCTGCTTGTAGCCAGAGAGTGCAATACTCCCAGCATAGCAGACGTTTCATTAGAACATGAAAAAGAAGATGAGGGAAAAACTGCATTTGCATAAAAATGACATTAGTGAAACAGCAATCGGATGGTGCAGGGCCATGCTCAAAGTGTCATCCTCCTGAGACAAGACCAGGGCTATATCTTTAATTGAAAAGAGAAAGGGGCATAAAACATTGCACAGATACGATGCACAGGAGCTTTCATATTTTTCACTCAATGTTCTCATATTGTCTTCCATTCTTGCTGTTTTTCTCTCTACACACTTCTTCATTACTTATTTATATCCTGTTTTTGGCATAGGCTTTTCAAAAGAGGATTTTCAGATCTTCACAGATTTAAAAAACATGAGAAGCCATAGACATAACGACAGATTTAACCAATTTACAATATTTTAATCATAAGAAAGGACACACCAGACAATACAGTCAAGACGCAGGATCACACACTTGGTGTTTATACTAAACAATTTCAGGTTGGTGATTCCAGGGGCTTGGGATCTCACAGAAGCTCACGTCATCAAACGTGACTGCAGAGCAACACGAACATGGAGACGTACTGTCGTCGTCAGCTAGTTGCACTTGTGTGTGCTATGTTTTGCTTCGATAAACAAAATAAGAAAAAAAAACTGTGGATGATGTCATGGCTGAGAAGACGGAATCAGCATGGTTTATCAATTTCGCAGTGCACATATGGAGGTGATTTGGAAAGGAAGTTAACATTACTGTTATTTGTACACAGGTGGAGGGGAGAGTGAAATCTGTGATCCTTAGAAATGTAGTCATTTTTATATATTCTCCAACATTCCATATTAGTATTACTGTTACTCCAATCCAGTCGGTAACGTTAAGATTATGTCTGTAAAAACCTCACACTACAGGATCATTCGGGCAGATTATCAGTTCAGACCAGCTTCGAATTGGGAAAGCCCCCATGATTGTCAGGAGGGGTGAATCGGACCCAAAATCTGCTCAATCATCGTCAAGTGTCTGACCTCTTCTGGAATTACTGTGCGCTGAATGTAATGACCATGAGTTTCTATGTAACTATCTGATGCCAAGAAAAGGTGACGGGCAGGAAAGGGTTTCAGTTGAAGATAAATACAGTATTTCAGTCTGCATATGGCGTTACAAGTATACAATGACTTAATTAGTTTTATCTGGATGGTTACGGAAGATCCCAGATGCAAATCGGCAAAACTGTGCCACAGATAATGCTTAAATGGCTAAATGCTTAAAACGAAAAAAATTAGGAATTTCAAAAGCACACCTTGCTTTAAGGTATTCAGGAGTGTGTTTAAGAACGAGAAATTGAATATCTCCTTTGTGTGTGTGTGTGTGTGTGTGTGTGTGTGTGTGTGTGTGTGTGTGTGTGTGTGTGTGTGTATATGTTGTGGTGCGTCTGTGCATTTAACTCCCCACATGAATGCGAGAATACATTCATGTCCATGTGCACTTGAGGAGAACAATGTGTACACTCTCACTATTTTAACGTGATTAAAGAATCCATGTCAGTGATACGCCAGTGCCACAGAGGGTACATATCATTCATCAGGCAAATTGCGAATAGGGCTAACAAGCAAGCACTCTTCTACGGTATCGCGCTGGGCCACATGGTCCTGTAATGCCGTAATGAGGAGGAATGGCCGAGGCATGAAGAGAAGCGAAGTGGCAGGGTGAAGACCGCTAATTCCCCTCATCTGGAACCAGAGATAAGAGACAGATTAAGATTAACAGAGTCCAGCCTGTTGAAAGACTAATTATGAGGCACTCTGTGCAGTTGCTAACTTCAGTAGGTGGCACCTCACAAAGACTGCCTAGAGTATGCCAATTTGTGCCCCCCCCCAACAGAAAGACGCACACACACACACACACACACACACACACACACACACACACACACACACACACACACACACACACACACACACACACACTCACACATCTTTCCTCCTATTCCCCTTCAGAGTCTTATGAGTACTAGCTAAGCCTCTTTCTTCATGTCAGGTTTCTCATGTCAGCTATTTCCACCCCTGCCTGGCTTCACACAGTAACTCAACTCCTCTCATCATCTATTAGCTGACAGCCCAGTGTCATTATCAGTTGATATCTATCCAGATCCAAAGATGTCCGGGTTTAGTTAAGCTTGTTGTTGGTGTATTATCAATGCAAATTAATTTTATTTTTAAAAAGGGGAAATCAGGAAGCTGGAACATGCCTCCTGAGAGCACAGTTACCTGACGTTTCTTTTTACCTTAAACCTATATTAACTTATGGGTCTCAATAAACTGCTTGCACAGATGACCTATGGGCTCATTTTTTAGAGAAAAGTCTATGTAGGAATGTCTTAGCAAACAGTTGCTAGAGCACACATCCAACAGATATGGGGCAACATTAACATTAATTTTGAGTCATGTTGAAGGCCCTCTAAAAATGTAAGTCCAATGTATAATAAAACAGAGCCAGCTGTGAATAGAAATGGGTTTATGAGAACAATAACAATCAACAACGACCGCACATTTGCAGCCCATAAAACCAAAACAGTGAGCTGAAAGATTCTAAAATAACCTGTAAGTTAGTTCATCACTATAAGAGACCCTTTTCACATAAGAGATTAGGAACATTAATAAAAGATACTAATAACTGCATAATTGCCACGAGGACAGGGGGACATACCCCCCCCCCTCAAATGTACGAAAGACCCCCTTGCAAATAATTATCCATCGGGACAGGCTCAAGGTTATGCTTTTCTATGTTTAATTTGTACATTCGGATGGGTGGATGCAGCATTCACTGTACTAAGTATAGTGGCATAGCACAAAAGAAAAAGATACTCTGTATGCGCGTGTGGGTATATATGTGCACAGACCTTGCGGTTAAAAGAGAGCAGAGACAAGAGGCAGACAGAACACGGATAAGATGCCTGATAAGATGCAGGTTCAAGGTGAGGACTACGACACTGTATTACTCAAACAACATTCACATAAAAATATTGTTGGAAGCATGTAGGTGTTGTACTCCGATCTAAGTAACATAAGAGAATGACTCTAATCACCCTCATTTCCATAAAATTAACTTGACTCCAACGAATAGTAAAAATTCCTCCCGCCAATTAAACTGCATCATTAATCTTCTGCAGCTAATTAGAGACATCACCACACTTGTACCAGCTGAGGATAGCTCACACTTTCCACCCTCAGTATCAATCACAAAAACAAAGGAGGACAAACAGGAACTGCAAGGAGTTCTCTGTGGGATTCTGGGAGACACAAGCAGCTGACTGCTGGGTGTACCATGCTGCTGCTGATATCACGTTTGCAAATGATGATCACAGAGGCGATATTACTGTAGCTCTTGTTGCCTGGCCCAGAACAGAACAATAGATGGAGAGACCTGAGTCTTTCCTTTTTAAAGCTGTTCTCTGCCATTGGGCACTAAAGTGCAGCCTCAGACTGCCTTCTGAGCCTAAGGGAGAAGGAGCACGAAGTCAGCTGTGGTGGGGATAGATTGAGGGCTGTTTATACGTGCACAAAAGCTCACACAAATATGTGTGAATCTTAAATATACACACAATGTATGCAGTATGTATTCTGAAGTGTTCTCTTATGTTAATTTGTTTGAAACAGTATTGACTGCACCCTGTGCTTGTCTAGGTCTATTTAATAAAGCTTCACAGGCAACAGTACAGTATGGTTCTGTTTGACTGTATGTGTAACCGTGAATATCTTAGTGTTCTTTTTATATCCAGCCTTCCCTTCCTCTCCCATGCATAATACATATCTGTCACCTGTGCTCTGTCTGAGCGACTAACTCTCTCTATCAAAGAATTTTCTGACCTGTAGAGGACTCAGATCAGAACTGGTAGCGCAGACACACAAATATACAGACAAAGACACATGGATGCTTACAAACTATTATTGTGATGACCCCCATACCCTCTTCTTTAAAGCAATTTTTATTTTTAATTCTGCTTCAGCTTATTTTCACTGTGCATCTTTGCTGGTTGTGCTAGTTGCAGTTCTTATTTCATTTACAAATTTTGCTTCAGGATTTTTTTTTTCATTTGGAGGAAGAATTACATTTACTAGTAGTTGTTGCTTTACACAAAATGACTGATTACGATACAATTTTTTTTTTTCTCCTTGTAACTGTTTATAGAAATTTTCCTTTATTGTTTTCATTTTTCTGCAAGAAGATCTGTTAGATAAACTGATCAATACTAACATTAAAACCAGTGACACATATATATATATGCACTCACACACAGTTAGGAATAAGTATTTGAACAGTGACATCATTTTTGTAATTTTCCCGCTGTACACCACATCAGTGGATTTGAAATGAAGCCATCTGATTGAAGTTTAGACTTTCAGCCTTAATTAAGGGGTTTAACAAAAAAATCACATTAACCATTTTTTATACATACTCCATCATATTCAAAAGTAATTGGAAAATCCAACATAATTAATTAATGACTGCCTGAAGTCTGGAACCCATGGACAGAACCAAATTCTGAGTTTCCTCCTTTGAAATGCTTTGCCAGGCCTTTACTGCAGCTGCCTTCAGTTTGCATCTTGTTTGTGGGTCTTTTTGCCCTCAGTTTTGTCTTTCCACTATTCCATTTCTTTGCCTTGAAAAGCTCTTGGGTTGCTTTCAGAGTATGTTTTGGGTCATTATCCATCTGTACTGTGAAGCACCGTCCCATCAATTTTGCAGCATTTGGCTGAATCTGAGCAGATAGTTTAGGCCTATACCCTTGAGAATTTCTTCCTGTTACTTCTATCAGCATTCACATCATCAATAAACACCATTGACCCACTTCCATTGCCAGCCATACATGCCCATGCCATAACACTGCCTCCACCATGTCTGACAGATAATGTGGTTTGCTTTGGATCATGAGCCGTTCCTTTCCTTCTCCATACACTTCTCTTCCCATCATTCTTGTACAAGTTAATCTTGGTTTCATCCAATCCTGTTTCAGAGCTGGGCAGCTTTTTTAGATGTTTTCTGGCAAAGTCTAATCTGTCCTTTCTGTTCTTGAGTGTTACCAGAGGTTTGCACCTTGTGGTAAACCATCTGTAGTTACACTCATGAAGTCGTCTCTTGATGTAGACTTTGACAATCGTACGCCTACCTCCTTGAGAGTGTTCTTGACCTGGCTAGATGTTGTGAAGGGTTTTTCCTTCACCAAGGAAATAATTCTGCGATCATCCACTTTAGTTGTCTTCCATGGTCTTCCAGGCATTTTGGTGTTGCTGAGCTTATCAGTTCATTCTTTCTTTTTAAGAATGTACCAAATTGTTGATTTGGCCATCCCTAAAGTTTGAGCCATATGTCTGATAGGTTTTTTTTTTTTTTTTCAGACTAATGATGGCCCCCTTCATTTGCACTGATACCTCTTTGGACCGCATATTGAGGGTTGCCATGAACAGCTACGGAATGCAAATTCAACACTTGGAATCATCTTGAGACCTTTTATCTGATTAATTTGTCATGAAATAACAAGGAACAGGCCACACCTCACCATGAAAATGTCAGCCAACTGTCCATTTACTTTTGAGCCTCTGTAACTATTTATGTATAAAAACTATGTATAAACTATGTATAAAAATGCCTGTAATTCTTAAACGGTTAATGTGATATTTTTTGTTAAACCCCTTTAATTAAAGCTGAGAGTCTACACTTCAATCACATCTTGATGGCTTCATTTCAATTCCATTGTGGTGATGTACAGAGGCAAAATTACAAAAATTGTGTCACCGTCCAAATACTCATGTACCTTACCTCTATATACCCACACATATATGGGTGTGTGTGTGTATATACAGCAGTGACAAACCTTTGTGGCGCGGCACTGTGAAACCCAAATAATGGGTTTCACAGTGCAGTGGTGCCAGTGTCACATTGTGTCTGAAAGCCCCATTAATCACATTGTCCGAAATGAGAAGCACAGAAGCTGTCAGGTCAGCTGTGCAGTGGCAATGTAAGGTTATAATGTTGGCGGTGTACACCTGAATGAATATGATTGGATGTTAGTAGCTACACAGCTATGAATGATGCTGACATTGTTTTCCCTCAGTATATAACAGCTGTATCTTGTATTTCGTGTTTTCCAGTAGGCTTTTGGGTGTTGAAGGGCACACTAAGGTGGTATACAGCGGAAATTAAATAATATGCTTCATTACCCTCCCAAAATATTAAGCAGCAGGCTACATATTCGAACCACGGATGTTGCAGTTATGTGGCATGCGCTGTAAGCATTCAGCTACCAGAGCGTCCAAGCATACAGGTTTGTAGAGTTGAAAAGTCTCAGCAGCAAGCGCACACAACAGTAAGTCCCAAGGGAAAACATGTTAGTCAGTCATTAACTGCACTGCTTAAAGCTAAACTTTGTCACACACACACAGGGACAAAGTTAATATGGCTGGCTGTTAGTTAGTAACAGGCGAGTAGGTGGGAGAAGGTAAAAGCTTATGTCAGTGTTGGACTTAGAATGTGTGCTTACAGCTATTTCCTTGAGGCAGAATGTACCAGTGTAAACTTTCAGTCATTCATTCTGCGCCAGCACTAGCTTAAACTAACACTATGCTTCACTTTCACAAAATGTCTTATTATACTGTGAAAAATTGTAATGGAAAAAGACCATGTGAAAAGCTAACAAGATAGAAAGTTAAAAAGTTAATGAGGAAATTTAAGAGCAGTGTTGCACTGCTGCAGAAATTAGCGTGACTGTTTGAATAAACTGATCAAGTTCTCCATTTAGAGTTAAAACACGCAGTTAAATTTTGCTCTGTAGACTGTCTTTAGTATGCGGATGCTATAGGGCTTTCAGCTCTATCAAGAGAGATTTCTCTCTACAGTAGAGACACTGGTTCATTCAAGAACTGTTGTGCCATTGTTATGACATATTTGTTTTAGGTACTACAAGTAAAGTTAGGATGTTTTCAGAAGTAGCAATGGATAGTTTTTATGTGTCAATTAACTTCGGTGGATTAAACAAAAAGGCCAAATCAAATCAATATTTGGTGAGACCGCCCTTCTCTCTTAGACTCCTAGACTTGTGCACAGTTTTTCAAGGTACTTGGCCGGCAGGTTGTTCCAAGCATCTTGGAGAACTTGTGTGCCTGTTGTCTGTAGGCCAGCCTGCCTGCCTGCCTGCCTGCCTGCCTGCCTGTCTGTCTGTCTGTCTGTCTGTCTGACTGCTAGTCCATCCATCCATCCATCCAATCATCCATCCATCCATCCATCCATCCAACTGTCGTAAGACTGGTTTTCTCCAGTTCATCCATTAAAGTTCCTTCACTGCATCTGCCTGCTTGTGTGTCTGTGCTTGGTCCTCCCAGCCTGTGCTGCTACCACCAGCTCCATAACACAGCCTCCAGCCATGAATTTCGTATGTCAACAAATGAGACTCTGCAGACAATGCTGTATCATGGCTCTCAGCATCTGCAACTGTTATAGACTTCAGCGAAGTTGTTACACATCAAACCTGTTATTTTATAGTTTGAGGAAGCTGCAGTGGGATATTTCCATAAAGCCATAGCTAATTCTGGAGGACTTAACGTATTCAATTTCTTATGGTTTGCCAACATCCTTATTTGACTACAACACACTAGAAAAACTCTCATAGAGACCAAAAACTTCTTGTCAAAACACTTTCTTCAAACAATGAGAAAATCTGTACTTGAATCATGGTTTTATAATTTTTTTCCATCCAGCCAGTCACTCAGTTTTTATCTTAGTTACACCAACAAACTGTGTGTGGGATTTTTTAAAACTCTTTCTATCATAATTTATTTGGAGATAGCAGATGCACACCAGAATGCGAAGCAGTGTGGCGTCAAAGTGTGCACATGGATGCTGTTAAAACACCTGGAAGAGAGGATAAATCAAACACCAGATCTTACCTGACTCCAGCTGGTCTTCCAGACATACTGAACAGCTCAGTCACTGCTGCTGGTATCATTGCACACAAAAACACACCGGCTCACTCATCACACCCACTTTCCAGCTCAGTTTCTCCCATTGCACCATACTAAACCTCTCATCATCTAATGCACTGGTGTGTGGCTTGGATAATGACTCATATGTAAATACTTCAATATTTAGGCTGAAGTTTTTCTCCTCTTCATACTGTAGTAGGAACTGCAGAAGCTAGCACACTGCCCTCTCAGAGCTAGAGTTTCCAGCATAACATTACACAATACAACCCATTTTTGAGTCTTCTCTTGAATAGAGACCAGTGATCCAAGCTCTGCAGATGGCACATTTATATTCATTTCACAAATGGTACACAACGCTCAGGTATCTGTTGTGTTATAGGAAGCTTTCATTTGCATCATTTTGAATCCATAATTGAATTAAACCAAAAAAACAAACAAACTAAAGGTTACACAAAATAGAGCAGAATAGTGGGAAACTATAGTTATGGCAGTAAGTGAAAGACATATGAAAGTCTCCTCATACTTGTGTCTTATAGTTCTGGCCCATTTTCCTTTGAAGTCATGAAATTCTGCCCATGTACGTCTCTCTGTGACCTAGAGCAGGTCACAGGATTAATTGCCTTGGCATTCCTAGTGATCCCTCTTCCACCTTAAGGTTCTTTAAGTATGGGCATCACACACTCGACTGGAAAGTAATGGTCTGGAGAGACTGAGCAACCCCGAATAAAACACCCAGATGGAAGAAAGAACTGAGAGAAATTAGACATCAAGAAAGCTACAGTATGACATAAGCTGGCCTGTGCAGTGCAGATACTTCAGAATTCTGCCCCATGCAGGATATTGGATGGTTTGCCTACTCATGTGTGAAAGCATAGGAGAGCTCTTGGGGCTTTAGGAGGTGGTGCTTGATGATCCACATCTTGTAGACCTATAGTTTAGCCTGGCAGTAGCACTGATAAAACAGGTATTTCTTCCTGGGGCTGAATGTCCCTGACTCAAAATACAAGACTAAGAGAAATCAGTAGAATCAACAGAATCATGTTACTTGTTGGGAAAAAAAACTCACAATAAAGTGATGTCCGAAAATGTTTTTTTTTTTTCATTATCAAAGTCCATGTTTCTGGTTTAAGAGAAAAAAACAAATTGCATCAGTTACTTAATCTGGGTGTGTTGCTTTGCAATTTGTTTTCCCATTAACTTTTGTTGATAGGGATTAGGGCCCCTGAACTCAACATCAATGGTCTTAAGAGACAGACAGGATCCATTCAAAGATTATTAACAAATGTTAATGTGCTGCATGCTTGTCTCAGAACAGCCCTGACCTTGATTTAAATATAGCTTGTCAAATACAACTGATCCTGATTCTGTGAATGTGACCTGGTGTCTTGCCTTCTGGCCGTGCTGCAGCATGTTCAATAATGCAGGGCTAGAAAGCAGCAGTGTTGGTGGAGTGGGCATGAGTTAAGAGCCCTCCTCAATACCACTTCACTCCCTCTTCACCAAACAGAGTAAAAGGTGAAGGGATCAGGCAGGAAAAAGGAGATCTTAACAAACTCAAGACAAAAGATGGCAAGCGGAAGCCCTGATGTCCAAATATGTGGATGGTATCAAGAAACTGAAAAAATGTTGTATTAAATCACCACAAGCGAATTTTCTCCCATGTGTGTTTACTCCACAGTCCACTGGAGAGAGTCTGAAAGTGTGCCTTCAAGATCAAACCAACCGTGTAAATTCAATATCATGGTAGAAAAAAAAAAAAAAAAAAAGTAATTTCCTCTCAACAGACCATCTGAGATTTTGCTGGAGTTCACTGACCTCACAGCTGGACGGAGCAGTGGAGGGATTTCAGGGGAAGAATGCTAACACTGAGCATAGCCTGCTGTGCTCAAAAACTGACCAAAGACCCATTGGTCCTAATCACTAGCATTATATAGGATTTTCACAGCGAAAGATCCACTAATGGAATATATGATCACCTTGTTTAAATGCTGTAGCGGGTTTGCTTAAAAAAAAACATCATCGACATCATCAAGTTTGTTTGGATGCAGTTGGTCTGTTTTAGTGTTCTGTGATTAGAGTGGCTTGTTTTTGTAGAAAAAGAGATACCTCAGTTACCTTAGCTCAACAAAGCCAGACCCCCATTGGAAACATCTCCTGAGAGGAAAATTTCCATACTTTAAATGTTTAAATCCAGTCTTTTTGTCTGATTAGAATTCAATTTACAAGCTCCTTTGGAAGAGGATTTTTTCTTTCAAACGCAGATGACTTCTACCCAAAGCCACTATTCATGCTCCTTTGCCTATTCATCCCTTCACTACTATTAAGTCCATTTCCATTCAACTTTTTTTTTTTTTTCTTTTCAAATAAACTCATTAAGTGTATCTTTTGTCGTGTGGTCTTCTGAGAGAGGACATAAAAGCAAGGAATAGTTCCAGGCAGCACTGTAGCACTTTCAGGAGCAGTCTGCAGTCTGAACAACGCAATATTTCACTCCCAAGTGTGTTGCAGACACTCCCCAATGAATATCCAAAATTATCAAACTGAAGAATAAAAAGAAAACCACAGTCTCACATTCAGCAGTCGCAATTCAGCAGCACTCATTTAAAAAAACAGAGCTTCACACAAAGTGTTAGGGCCACATACTTAGTGCATCACAATAATGACATGAATACAGGTAAAAGCCTTTATCCCTCCATGATTTTTCTCACAAAAATGGCAAGTTTTAGATATGGTATTTCAGCTTTACAAGAGCTGATGTGGTAAAAGGGAAGAAATGATCAAAATAAAGTTTTGATTCAGTATTTTGTATGTAATGTACCTGCATACAGTGGTGGAAGAAATACTCAGATCATTGAATTAGTATAACTAGTCTAACTGAAATTAAATAGCTTGTTTTTTTTTGTCTTCTACAGCGTACATACTGTTGCTCTGTAAATCACGTGTTCTCAAAAGAGGGCAGAAATGTGAAAAATCAGAAACCAAATTTTTTTTGCTTTCATGATCGTGCCTCCTATCCTCGATAGGATAGAGGTACTTCAAAATTGTACTTAAGTACAGTACTTGAATAAAGGGAACTTTGTTACTTTCCACCACTGCCTGTATGGTATGGTATTTGCCGAAAATGGTGTGAGTCTGTGAAAAACAGAAAAACAAAAATCTGCATTTCTGAGTTGAACCATTCAAAAGCCTGAGCCTCCGTTGAACCTAGTCAATAAAAAAATAATCTGTTGGCGTGCATCTTATGTGTATTCCATCATACTCTGACTTTCTTGCAGCATTGTTACAACACACATGTATTTGTGTAATGACTCACCCCAGTGTAACATTATGCAATGCACCGCATAGTGGGTGTTTTTCAGTACACAGCCAATGATAAGTATACAGTACATGCCCCTAACTACCCAGCCGTCTTTTGTTTTTGTGCTTCTTTGATGTACTGCAAATTGTATTCCTGTGAGAAAACGCATGAACTACAGGTATCAAAGGGACTGTTCAGATTATACATATTACATTTAGCATTATCAAAAAATTGGAATTTTAAGCAGAAAATGTGATGTCAAGGTACAAAAGGTCAGGTGAGAGACTAGTGCATGTACATTATGAACATATAAAGAGCAGTGATTGCATCCAGCTACCCTTTTTCAATCTGCCTCCCTGCTCAAACTCATTTGTATAAAGAGGGGAAAAGCACAAGTGCAGTATGATGAGTCCTATGGTGCTCTCTGCTGTTCACTGGGTTACACTGCACCTTATTACATCCTGCACTTGGATGGTAGAAAGCACGTGGGTGGGAAAAGTAAGAAAACATCCTCACAACATGCAGTACAACCTTCAACTTCAGTATCAGATTGATACTGAAGTATTTTTTTCCTCAAGTTTCAAATTTAATCTGATGTCCCACTAATTCAAACTACGCATGTATGATATTCTTTTAGTCAGGGAGCTGCCGATCTACAGCTGCTGGTCAAAAAAGTCCCCTCTTTGTTGTAACAGCCCTGTTTCACATGTTTTTTCAAGGACTGTACATAACAAGATTCATTGTTGAATTCTATAATGTATGACTGTATAATCTTTTGTATCCATGGCCCAATTTCTTAACAGGGATCACGACAACTTCATTATATTTTGTCCTGTAATGCTTCATACAATAACACTGATTTTTAGAAATGTATTTAAATAATGTATTTAATGTAATATAGTGTATTTTCTACAAAGATAGAGTAAGTTCAGACAAGGCGAATCTATTTAAGCATGCATTGTTACTTCAATTTGAAGGAAAAAAATGCCTTGTTGTGGGCCCATTAACTATACAGACAGCTCCACCTGCTGTTTAGATTTTCTTTATTACCCGCAGCAGCTCTGTTAAGTTGCATGTTGAACGACAAATGGGGCAGAATAAATATCTTGTCTTGGATGAATCTACTGCATATATCTTTTTCCCGGTTTTTAAATGCAGTATCCTTTTGGTAGGCGATACCGGAGCTGGGTGCAGTAATCTTCAGTGAAGAACAGCTCATTTCTCGGCGAGCAGGCTGACAAACATCTTACTCAGTGGAGAGCATCAGTCCCTGGTGTATTATGACAGATACAGCCCTAAATGGTCTATTGTTCAATCCCCTTTCCTTCACCTCCTTGTTCTTCCCACTTTCTTTATGTCCTCTTATGTCTCTCTACCTGGATGTGGGGGTGGTCCCACCCTATTACCAGCCCCCAAAGAGATGAACGATATCCCTATGGTGATATCCATCATGGCATCGGCCCTTCAGAGACTAATAAGCAGAGAAAAAAACTGGAGCACCTGGAGGCGGCAGTGATTGATGATGTGCTGAGGTCAATGTGACCAGCCAATCATAGCTCAATAAGGCCTACACTAAGTGGGATTGTCTCAGGCCTGTTGCTGTGTAGGTGAAAGCCAGAGTTTGTCAGGGTGTAACAGTTTAATTTGTATGTGGTTAATCTCAAATTTGGACCTGCAGCAAGTGAAAATGATATTGCCATCATACCTGATGGCTCATATCCGCAGGAATCTAATGCCTGTGTTGGATCGGCAGAGGAAGGGATGAAACACGTTTACCTCCATTCATACAGCTGTCTGCTTCCCGCTGTTATATGTCATGTAACCCACAGGATGTCTGTGATTTCCTTGTCCTGTCATTGTCTGTTCAAACAAACCTATCACAGCCCGCATGAAGAGGACCTAACATTTGCAATGAGGAACAAGTGTCTGTGTCTACACCGTGACAGCCTCCTCTTCAAAGTAATTTTTCAGCAAGTGACAAGGATTTCTTTTTCATTTTGAACCTTTTATGTAGTTTGGCTGAAGTTTTCTTTACTTCAGAAGTCTCCTGAGTCCTTCCTCCTTTCATTAATACTCTTGATAGTGTACAGGGAGATGAAAGGTCCAGAGAAATACACTGTGCTTGTATCGTCTGCCTCAGGTCTCCGAGTAGGAAGAATGTAGGTTCACAAAAAAAGTCAATATTGACCTGAGTCTCCTGCTCTGTCACCTTTGACCTTTGACCTTTGACCTGCCTTACACTTTCTTTGAATGGTCGCAAGCCCTGATAACTGCAGAATTTGACTTTCTCAGTTGTTGTGCCGGACCCTCTACATGACTGGGCTGGTCTGAAGATATCCTAAATTGAAAGCAAAGGTAGATGGTGATGGAAGAGAGCGCAAGAGGGATTACTAGATTATATAACCGATAAGAACTTTTCAATAATAATACCCGTCACACAGTGAGAGTACAGACAAGTTGATGCATTGTCTGTGAACGTGCAAAACAATTATTGTAGTATGCTGAAATATTATTATATTTCTTCCAAAGCAATAAATATGATAAGGAACTTGTTGGCTGACAGAAATGTAAATTCAGTGAGTTTTAGAAATTCAGCAGGTGTCAAAGAAAACTACCATAAAATATTCCATGCAATATCTTTAACACATTCACTTTTGCTAGATTTGCATTGTTTTCCATGTTGCTTTCCATCTGTTTTAAATATATTCTAAATTTTATTGAGAAGTAGTTTATTCTTTGTTTATGGTGCGATATATGTAAATATCCTAAAACATCCTTTAATCAGTAGAAATCAGGTCATTTTTAAATTTCACCTGAGTAGCATTTAAACACTGTTTTTCAATGTGTACTTTTACGTAACTTTTTATGTTATGGAAAATTTAATGGAATATTAGAGATGCCTCATTTTCTGTCACTTTAAAAGCATTTTGTTCAAATTTGCATATCAGTCATTTCAAAGTAGTTTTGAATAATTAAGATTCTAAAACTTACCTTTTTATCAGGAGTAACTGACTACAATCTCCCCTCACTCATTAGGATTAAGTCTAATTGTCACACACCATTATGCTTGCATGCAGCATGCAAGTTCAAAATGCTTGTGTTTGACTCTTGACCCTGAGCAAATATGAACAGAATGGGCTCATTCATTGAACCTGTCTCACATCGTACCCCTGGAGGTCTAAAGGATTCTAACACCACCTCATTTATAGCAGCTTCTCTGCCCAGGGCATTCCTCCATATGACAAGAGTGGTATATCCAAAGAGGCTCTGGAAGGACTGCAAATTTCTTTTGTCAGAAGAAACTTTTATTCTCGCATTATATATGAAACATATACATATATAAAACTACTGTATGACTTGTCATGTATATGTGGGAAAAGTATGTCAAAATAATTTGAACATTCAGGACAGGCCCAATCCATTGTCACGGTTAACCTGGTCTACGAAACATCAAAAACACTTCCTTTCTGCTGCTTCATGGTCTTGTATTCCTCTCATGTCCACTTGCTTTTTCTTTGCTTTCTTATGACAGGAGTTCTATATATTTCAGCACATGGGATTATTGCAGCCTTTGATGATAGCAGACAAAGTATTTTCCATTGCTCTGGATCCTATCTTAGGAGCGAAAACAAGCTAGTGCTGTTCAATCGACCTGTCAAAAAATAGAAGCCTAACCATAGATAATCCTTATGAGAATTCACCCAGAAAAAAAGGTAGTGTTGGTGTCATCCCAAAATCAGAGACTTTTGCCGTGGATTCTCTCATCTCCCCCCCGCTTTTCCCACATCGTCTAAGGAAAGAAGGGAAGTAGAAGAACAAAATGAAAGGGCAAAAACAAAAGACAAGTGCTTTCGAGATCCATTTTTAAACTAACATACCAGATCTGCTTTTTGTCTGCTTTTTGCCTAGAGAGAATTCAATTCACCTTGTGAAGCTGTTTTCAGAAAACTCCTGAGTTATATAATCCATGAAAACTTCTCAAAACCGGACGTATCATCAGATGCACACATGGGAAATCAAAAGCTCCCATCCATTCTAGCTGCTTCCGCCCTCCATTTGAAAAATGTGTGCAGGAGCCTCTCAAAAGTGTGACATTACTCCCCTGGGTGAGCAGAGAAAAGGTAGTCAGCCAAAGAATGTCCCCTGGATTCCACTCACTGTCCTCCCATTTGTCATGACTACTGCACAGTGCAGGAACAACTTACAGAAATGTCATTTTTTTGTGGTGCACTATAAACTGTTGTTGCTGATGTTGTTTTTTATTATGTTTTTCGTCATGTTGAAAAACAATCTTGTAGTCTATGAGGCTGTTTTGTCAAGGATTCTTGTCCATGCTCTCGGTTCCACTAACAGTTTAGCATTGTCTGGAAATAGCTCTCTTCACAACATTATACACTTACTTTTACAGTGACTTAACCCTTTTCTTCTTTTACCTTAATAGGAAAACAGGATATCAATGTTCTTTTTGATTATTTCCTTTTTGTAAGAACAGAAAAATTGTTCTCTTCATGTGCAAAATATCAAATAAGTCCTTGTATTATTTTCCATGGAATAATGATAAATAAAAAGGAAAGGGGGCATGTGGCAGAAATGGGAGAAAGAGAGCAAAACAGTGCAAGTGTTTTCGTTGCAGACTGAGTCTGATATTTTATAAAAAGTCACATTGTGCCCGAGGAGTGTGAAGGAGAGTCATTACATCCACAGAGGAAGCAGGGGAGGTTCTCTTTTTGAACTCTGTGCATTTGTTTTGAAGTTTGCTTCCAATTATCGTGACTAGGTCATTTCCTCAGGGTAAGATTTGGTATTTAACGCGAACATGTCACACATACTTCCAAACTGTTTCTCATTTTTTCTTGACTGCATTTTGCTACCGTTTTTTTTTCTTTATTTTGACTTATTCATGTTTTTTAATGTGTGCTTCTACTCTAATAATAGGCTACATTTACTAGAGCAATTATTTGTTCATCAGATTAGAACACATTTCTATATATTATATTCGTGGTACCTTCGTTAGTATTAAAATATTTAAACAATGTTATGCTTTCATGTAGTTGTCAATAGTCGAGAGACTTCAGTAAGACTGTACAGCAGTGGCCAGTTACTGAATGCGCACGTGCCATTTCTGCTTGATGGGTGTTACTGTGAAGTCAGATTCTCTCGTCGCTAATAAAACTACACCGCATGTCTTCTGCCTTGAGTTGAGACGCAGCTGAATCCACACAGCCTTTATGGGCTGCACTTGCCTCACCGTTTAACTCTACTCACGTGTGCTCTGTGTATGTATGGGTGTTTAGATAACTAGGCAAGTTTATTTTATGGTTAATAAACACTTTACATATGCATACAAAGCAGTGACATTCAAAGCAGTGAACATATTTGCTTTGAACATACCATGTTGCAGCAAAAATATTACCTACTCAGTGTTTACCTCTGTTTGACAGGTAGACATTTGCCAGGGTTGCAAGTCGATTTTAGCAAAAGCAAATTGATTAACAATAGCAGAAATGCCTCTAAAAAACCCTTTTTTTTTTTTTAATTTTTTCAAAATTACTAGAAATAGTGCTCCTCACTTGGTTGGCATAGTTCAATAGTCTACTGTTGGTAAGGTAGGAATGGGTATGTGTGTGTGTGTGTGTGTGTGTGTGTGTGTGTGTGTGTGTGTGTGTGTGTGTGTGTGTGTCTGTCTGTGTTTGCACTCTTCTGTGGGTGTTTAGCTGGCTGTCACCCTGGCGATCTCTTTTGTCTCCTCACCCAACTGCTCATTTGCAACAAGCTTCATGAGGAATTTGCTCAAGGAATTACACTGGGGTTTAGGCCTGAATCTGACATAAAAATGCTGTATTTGAATTGAGCAACGCAATGACCGTCCAGTAATTTTTTGTCATTTGAGAACACTTTCATGAAGAGTACTTCATCTTTTTTGCCCTTAAAGAACTTATAATAGTATGGTTAATCAATTTAAAATATATATTACTGTATGTCAAAGTCAACATTATAGTTATAAGCATTGTGAATTCATGGCCTATGAAAAAACTAAAGAGCAGCACTTTACTTTAGTTTGCTTACTCAAAAATGCCTTACAGGTGGTTAAAAAATGAGATTAGTTTGTTGGGTTCTGAGGTAAATTTAAAAAAAAACTCTCCAGGATGCAGCCAGAGGTTTTTATATAACAGAAAATCTTTGACTCAGACTAACAAATACAGGTGAGGGTCTCCTTGTTTTAATTTCAGGTAGACATAATTCCAAAAGACAGAGGCAGCGACAGAACGAGCAGATCACAAAGAAAGATTCCGGATATATAACAGTGATTCCCTTCTTTTTTGCAAAGAACCCAAAGTCTACAGTAAAAGTAAAGCTTCAGCGGTCATTGCACTGCCCTGCCATATGTTTTACATGCCTTACTGCGCCCAAACTGCAGCTTCGCTCTCACAAGATGTTTGAGGTAGGTTCTGCTCCTCTGAAAAACTAAAAATGCCAGTAGCGCAGTTTCAGACTACTCTTTATGCCCCAGATTTTATGCCCCAGATTTCTGTTTACTGTCTCTTTATGAAATTCCTAGTCTTTATTCTATTTCAATATACATTCACAAAATGTTTGTAGTAGAGGAAGGCAAAAAGCTATAAGTGCAGACAGCTCCTATGTGAGTTATAGTGTTGGCATAAGTACAGAGAAGTACACAGAACAGAAAAAAACATAGATCAAATGCATCGACTGCTAATTATATGATGCTTATGCTCAGCTGGAGTTTGCAATGTATCTTATATGACAGCACATACTGTGGGACCACAACAACAATACAACAATAAAAGATTAAAACCAGTAACTGGTTTTAATGTTGTGGCTTCTTCATTTGTCATTATTTCTTCAAGTCAAGATGTACATTTTCCATCTCACAGTCGGGATTTATTTTCACGTATGTTTTCAGTCAGTACGTTGAGTCATGCTGATCTCAGCGACTACCTTACATTGATTACATACTCATACGCCATCCACTACGTGTCATATCTACTAACTAACTAACAGTAACCTCTGCGTGTGTGCAGTAAGCATTACGGTCCTTTATCAGCTTGACACAGTGTTGGTTGTGTTAAAGCATTGTGTTAGTTTAATGACATCAACCATTATTGCATCCTGTAGTCATAAAGTAGTGCAAGGGGCTTAGATATAGACATTGTTTTAATCATGGTATATTGTTAACATAATAATCATGATAACAATCCTAAGCCTTGGTCAGACCTGTTCTGATACCGGGCAGCAGCTAAAATGTTTCAGTGCTGTAATGATGAACGATGTGTTCAGTGCCATGATACTCAAGTTGACCTGGCTGCTAGAGATCATGCGGGCCATTCAGAGACCTACAGTATATACAGTAGTGAGACAAAATGAATAATTAAATTCAAGACACTTACCTAACAGAGGAACTGCAAAATGTATGAGGAAACCCCTGAGCAAGGCTGTTTGAAGGATTGACTACACATTTTTAAAAGCGTTATTTTGGAGCTCATTTACTGCACATTCAGGGCAGGTTTACAGCAAGACGTAAGGAATAGTACTGCACTAGTAGCATTTGGGAAAAAAAAAACATATCTTATTGAGTTGTATGACAAGATAAGCAGACGTTAGCTACTATTCAGCTCAAAGCTTTGGAAATTACCAAACAACCGAAACACTAGTTTATTTATAGTTTTTCATCTTAACTCTATTTTGTATATATCTCCATCAAAAATGCCATTATGACATTTTATGTTAGTTTAATTTGTGCTTGATTATGTACTGTATTTTAATTTAAATGTGACTAAAGTTTTAAAAGATGTGTATAGCTACATGCTTTGTTTATTCAGGTGCTCACGTTTTGTAGAAGAATGACTGTGTTATAATCAGGGTTATCTTATATTTGGGTCATTGGCTTACTTGGTTCCATTTCTCCAGAGAAGCAACAGTACAGCATTGACAGGTAGAGGGAGCTTGGGATTTGGTGGAACATTTATACAATAGTAAAATACATAGTCTACTTAAAACTTTGAATATGAAGCACGCCTTCACTGAGTGGTTCACTGAGCGAGTGGTTCACTGAGTGAGTGGTTCACTGAGTGAGTGGTTCTCACACACTAGAGAATAGCGTGTGATAACCACTCACCTGAGTCAATTCGTACACAGCGTAGATGTGGATATTCGTCCATGTAAAATTTAGCTGCATATTCTACACAGTGTGACGACATGCCAACCAAAGGTCCTATTTCAGAAATATTCTATCCATTACTTTATGGCACTAATCTTGAAATTTTCAAGTCAAATCCCAATATGGTATGTGTGGAAAAATTGATTACACGTTTAAACTGCCTGTCTGTTGCTGTTACAAGTCAACCATTTTTTGACTCCTTTTCTCTGGGACTGGAGCCAGCCAAGCTAATGAGCAAATAAAATCTGAATTACTTGGTCATAAGAGTCTAAAGCCCTGTGGTTTTATTATGATTCACACTCTACTCATGGATTAATAATTAACAAAACATCTTGTGACTTTTGGGTTTTGTGTGTATCCAAGAATCGTTTTAAACTGTACTTCTAGCAATGCTTCATATTATAACTCACAAAAAATTTACATGAGGACTGGAGTGAAAAAAAACAAACATTTTTTTTCTTGTTCTTATGCAGGCAACATGCTGTTAATGCTATATGATTAGTAAGTGGAATCTTTATAAGCCATGATGGAGCTGTGCCATCAGTCATAGTCAGCATAATAATGATATCTTATGGAGTCGTCCACTGATGATGTAAATTTGTTGACCAACCCGTGAGTTAGCTCAGCTAATTAAATGTTTTGCACCAATTAGGCCAGTAGAGGCCAGGGCACATTAATAGTTTTTTGCTTGTATTGCGCAGAATCATTCTGGAAGATTAAATTAAATTAAATTTACGATTACTGTCATTAATTATCCTGTTGTTACAGTTTTAGTTGTTCACTTATTAAATAAATTGTAGTATAGTATAATTTACATTTATTATGGGTTTGTGTAGTGGTTGGCACTGTCACCTCACGTCAAAAAGCCCTGGTTTTGAATCCACCACGCGGAAATTTTATGGGGAGTTTACATGTTGTCCCAGTGTCTATGAGGGTTTACTCCAGGTGCTCTGGTTTCCTCCCATTTAGTCCGAAGCCATGAAGTCTGGATGAACTGGAAGTTTAGTTTTCTGTCTACAGTCCGTCCAGGTTGTACCCCACCTCATGCAGGCAGCCCTGCACAGGATAAGTGGGCTCAGAAGATTGGTGGTATATTTATTATTTTTCCAGTAAAAAAAAAAATCCAGCCATGCTTTTGTAGTTTACATCAAGAGAAAATCATAAATGAGAAATGTCTGGCAACCACCCCAACACCTGGCATTCAACCAATTCTACAGCAGTGTGCCTTTATGAAATCCTGCAGCACAATATCTTCAGGCTGTCATTAGATGAGCATTATGTGCCCTGGTTTCTGTACCTGAATGACTCAGTAAACAGCAGCCTTCACCAACTTCAGTTTAGTTCAGTTCAGAGTTCAGTTTGACTCTTCTGCTTGTGTGTCACATAAAAAGCAATGCCCTGAATGACTGGAATCCTCCACGTTGAGAAATATCACCATGCCAAGTCTAGTTATAGTATTCAGCATATGGGTCATGCCAGCATGTGAGTTCAAAAGGGATGCTCCAAAGGGAAAAACTGCACAGTATGTCAGAAACCACAACAAATAAAGTAAAATACAGAAAAAGTTAGTCAGACGATATAGATATGTACAATGAGTCTGTCATCAGTTTACATTGCACACTTAACGTGTGTAGTTACCTTGCCAAAGGACAGAGGCCATTAGTGGGCAGGGAGAGGCAATGAGCCAAGAAGAGCTGTTGTTGGGTTGCGAGATTTGATTTGTTGGAACACATAAGAACCACTGCAGACTGCTTATGTTTCAGACTTGAGGATGAATTGGTACAAACAATTTGTTTGCACTGCTCTGTTCTAAAAACCCATCAGATAAATATTCCCACAGAACATTATCAGATGAAGACAGATCTCAGGGGTCCCTCCTTGAAGCCTAAAATGCTTGAGGACGCAAATAGGATCCCTCAAAAATAAATGGTACCAAATGTTTTTTCCCCATATTTTGTAACAATGGGTCCATGTTGAGTGGAATCATTAAAACAGTGCAGCAGAACAGCAATTGTTTCTAAAGCGGTTGTTGGCCTAGGCCAACAAATCATAAAACCTCTACATCGATTAGTTGGCATCAATGGGCTTTTCAAGACAATTCCAAACACAAGCAAGAAACATACTTTACAGAAAAGAATTTATGATAGGAAAGGACATCTTGATTTGTGAAAGGAAGATATTGGCTATCTGTCATTACTTTTCATTTTGAGCAGATATCCATCATATTTATAATGCTCTTATATTTTCAGTTGCCACACACAGCCACTCACATCTTAAAGATTATTCAAAGAGTACTCTTTATTTATTTTTATTCGTATGCTCCCTTCTAAAGTTCCAACTCCTCTGCTAACTGGATAAAGGAGATGCACACTATAGCCCTGATAGTGTAGTAGATGGCAGGACTACTGAGTTAAGTATTCTAAGGCATGCTGGGATTACTGAAAGTAAAATCTGGGCCTCCCTCAATGCGCGCTCCTGCAGAGAATGACTCAAAAAAGACTTACACAGCTATGACCTCAATCTCTGCTGAATCAACTTTATGCTACAGATCATCCAGGTCCTGCTGTCACCTGCTGTGCAAACCTCCCTCACTGTGGTAGATGTGAATCAAAACATCCATGTGGTCATTGTGTAGAGTTTCTGTTTGACTTAACTTAATCTCACTTGCTGTCTTTACATTTAACATGCCGTTTACCATTTAACATACATCATGTCAAACCAACCTTATATAATGCTAGCATGTGGAGGTGTTGAAATGCCTTGGTTGGAAAAACTATTCACTGCTCAAGTGCTGACATAAGAGAGAGGAAATTCAATTTCCTACATAAATGGACTCCAAACTGGGCAAATAGCGACTCACAGCGTTTCAGGTATTACTGACAGATTTCAAACGTCAGGGAGCATGTTGTCATGAGATATCGATACTGACCAAAGGCACATTCAAAGTTTTTACATTGTGTCGGAAGGCTCTGAAAGAATAATTACCTTTACTATAACTAACAATGAATCAAGACCGAAGTCTTTACCAAGCTTTAAAATCTTGCCTTTCTCTGTTTCTCTCAGAGTTGCCAATGAGCTTTATTGCCCAGCAGGCAATGCAGCATGCATGTGGTCCAGTCCAGGGGAATTATGTTCTGTAAAACATAGACTCCATAGAGGAGAATAAACCTATTTACATGTCGACTTTTACTTTCTTTCCTTTAGAGGCCAACGTTACAACCATTGTACATGAGGGATATCTTAGAGAATTCCATGAGGTAACTTCATCCTACAGCTGCTTCTATTGTCAATTTGATGTGCCTTGTTTTCTTCAGCTGCAGCATCTGGATTAATATACAAAACACATAAAAGACTTTTAATTTGAACTATGTGCGTACAAATCCAACCTCCACCCATCTTTACAAACAAAAAAGTTATGGTGGGGAGCTCTTGCATACTGTATGTGCCAGCAAAACTACACAAAGAACTTCAGTGTTTCACAAACTGTTCTTCGAGGTTTTGCAGTTATGTCCCATGAAAACAGTTGGTGAGGGGGAATATGCTGCTGAGTCACTGCTGCATGTAGATAGACGCGCAGGGTTTCCCCAGAATTCCTGTCTTCGGTGATGTTATGTTGCCACTACATTTTTTGTGTAAGTTAGAACTGTATTGCTACACTATTTTGAAATGCAATGATAGTCGTGCGTTGTTATAAGCTCTGAGAGGAGCCCTGCAAAAATTTTCCCTTGGATGCCGTGTTTTTCTTTTAAGTAAGTAATTAGCACAGATGTGGTGTGACTGCATTTGCTTATATTTGTTGCATGCAGCCAACAGAAGCAAGTGGTTGCAATATGCTGAGCATACAGATGGACAGAAAGTGGCTTATGCTGCAGGAGTAGATTAGGAGTAGACATCATTGGATGTCTACTTACGTTTTCCCCATTGTAGAACCTTGTTACTATTGGAAACAGATGTAACAGAAATGAAATCAAGATGATTGCAGCTGCTGTTCTCTATGAAGGACGAAACACAACTTTTTAAAGTATTTTTGGGGGAGATTTTTGCCTCTCTCAGACAGACATTAGAACCCCATTTAGATACATCCTCTTGTTTTCAGTGAGATCCCAGAATTACCAAACCACGTGGTTTATTGGACTTCTTTTCCAGTTATCATATTATAAAATCATGTGACCAATAGTCAGGGACCAAAAGAAGGTTATGGCAATCTTACTAGTTAGAACTTATTCTTTCCCTCTCTTCATCCCCCCATTGTTCTCATTGCCCTACTATGTAGACAACATGTGGAAGCTATTCTCATGTTGCAGTCTAGACTCCAGAACAGGGAAGCAGCTAGAGGCAGCTGCACGTCACTGTTAAAATGGCAACGCAGTCAGCCAGGCTGATTTAGAGCAGAGATGCACTAGAGGAAGCTGTAAAATGGTTTCAAGGGCAGGACAGGAGTGAATGAAAAGACTGTTGTATTGTAAGACCACATGAGTCATATGTCCAGTTTTCATCTCCTTTTGCACCATTGCATATGTTCTTTACGGCTTGCAGACCCTTTTATTATTAAATGATACTGTTTTGTATTGTAATATTCATCTAATAGGCAAGGGAGGAAGCGCGGTGTTTTGGTTAGTGGTAGAGAAGAAGGAGGCGTAAGAGGGGAAGAGTGGACAGGAAACAGACTGTGAGGAGAATGAATGGAATGGGCATGAAGAGAGCATTACACAGTCCCGCTATAAAAGAGGGCTGTTACTTTGCCCAGAAAACAGCAGTGTTTGACAGCTATGGCTGAAATCTGAACTGTCCTGGATCTGATTCAGTGCTTTACATTTCATTCCACATTGGGAACATGTCCCTTTCTTGTTAGAGAGATCCTGAGCTGTGCACAGAGGGACACATCTTTGATCTCTAATCTTTAACAATTATTGTTCAAATCAATTCCACTAGAAGGACATATTTGTAATTTGTTGCATTTCTTAAAGAAAAACAGGGGTATTATGCATTGGGTTAAGTCACTGCTATAGAACACATAGTTCAGATAACTGTGTCCCATTGTAAAGTCTCCATTAAAACCCACATTTCTTTGGTTATTGCAAATCAAGGGGACCTCAGTGGAAAGGAGGAGAAGCTGGGCACTGTACCATAACACTGTCCCTGTACCCATTTGAAGTTTCGGGTGACCTTTCTGTCTATACTGTTTTTGTTTTGTTTTTTTAATGTAGGGTGTTCCTGAAACCTCAACCCCCAAAGGCCACCCCTGTTCCCTGCACCAGGACTACTTAAAGACATTTTTTTCAGTGTTTACACAGCAGCATAAGGACAAAAACAAGCGTAAGATTGACTTGTTCTGTAAGTGCAGAATTGGAAGGTTTACACCCAAAACTATAAGGAAATTTAGGAGTCAATACCCACAAAAAAATAGCCATTCCCAGTTCCTGTTTAGTCATTCATTTGGGTGGGTGGGTAGGTAGGGATGGGTGGTTTGTGTTAAAATGCCATCATAAAAGTCCAATTATTATTCTTATGATGAATGTTAATATTTCAGAACTGTTTATGAACTCTTAAGTGTCTGTTGTGTAACAGATATCAAAGTCCCTATGACTCACTGACCTCAAACCATCATACTAAACCTTGGAGTGTGATCACATCCACTCCACCTCAAATGCTGGGAAAAGCTACAGCATTGCCATAAAACCAGCAAAGAGAAAAACATATAAAGAGCAGTATAAAGTGTTTGTATAGGATTATTCTTTGGTTTTGAGACTTTCTTCTCTTCATCTCATTGTCCAGATCATCAGGATTCTTTTTGAAATTTCTACATTTCTAAAAGGAAGCACAGAGGTGGTAAATGATTTACGGTAAAAAAAAAAGGGCACAGCATGTGAAGCAGGTTGCCTTGCATCACAATGTAAATCAACATCTGACTAAAGATGGAGAAAGAACAATTGAGACAGAGAGAGGCATGCGCTGAATTGATTGCTCCAGCATTGTTGAGGGATTATTAGAGTTTACAACCATCACTCCATTGAAGGATTATTTCTTGTCAAACAGAGGTCTGTTCATAGGATTGAGAAGAAAAGACGTTGGAACAAATTCAGTCCTTTCCAATTTCTTCCCTCTTTTCACGCTGCTTCCTGTCATACAAAGGATCCTCTGTGAGAAGAGATGGTGTGTGCAGGGGAGGGTGAGGCAGGAAGCGTAAAGTGTATTCCCATCCTCGTAAAATTATTTTGTTTAAACCATTTTCACCTTTTACACGTTAAGAGGAGGTAAGTATCGGTTAAGTATGCCTAAGTAACTATGTAACATACAAACTAACACAGATTCATGTGGAAGCATAAGCATAAGCTTTCAGTGAATTAGCTTAGCAGCGAGTTAGCCAGTCACAGTGATGGCTGTAATTCTCACATTTTACAACAACATCCCTTTTTAACAGCAGTTCTATGGAGTAAATAATAATGTTTGGATGTAATGTGTACACTAAAAAAACAAAATGAACAATACCACATTTTGGGGGAAAATATTAAAGGCGCAGTACCTCAACCTGTCTGTAGGCATCAATTTACAATCTTAACAGTGTTAATGTCAACATTTACGTTATGTTTTAGTTTCAATGCAGGAGATGGAACAATCACTTTTTAATAAAGATCTAAACTGCCAGCTCAACTTTATGTCAACTGTCAATTAGACAGCCAAAGTGATGACAACAGATGCAGTAACTCGTGATAACACAACCACATTTAGCATAGTGTAGCTATTTTTCATCACAAATGGAATGCTGTTGAGAATCTAATGAAACTAACCTTCCAACCTAAATACACTCGTAACAATTATCCCAATGTGGAAAGTGTGCTTTTTTGCAAAAACACTGCTATTATTAGTGTAATTGAGTGCATGTTATTTTTGTACACAAATCTATTTATGCAACATACATAAACAGACTTAATTTAATAAATCCCTAAACATTTTTAGCAACACATTTCTCTGCACACACATCAGGCTTTTGTGCAGCAATAATATTGTATGTTGTACTCAATAGGTCTGATTTTCCCATTTGATATCAGATAATTGAAGCGTATAAAGTTCCTCCCATTTTTTTGTGTGTTTCTTTTTTTGAAAGTTATTTCTTTTTGAGCTGGAATGCTTTGTGACTTGTGTATTTTGACCTTCATTTTGTTGGATATGAGCATTTTTATATAAGTGCTAATAAGTAAAAGACTTCTCTAAACAGCTGTAGAGGTAGTTTTCATCCGAGAACTGGGGTCCTGTACTCTTCAGTTTTTCCTCTGCTTCACTAAATTGGTTTTATGTCTAACTGATAACAGTTTATTCTGAAGCTGTTTCTCATCCTGTACCATGTGTGTGATTGTTCCTTCAGTTTTTCACTGCAATACTACTGGCTTGGGACAGATCTACACTATCTCACTTGAAGCCTCACTTGTCTCTCCCACTGTGCCTTGTAATGAAGCTAAAGAGCATGTAAAGCTAAAGATATACTGATTAACTGACAGTTTTCAGATCCTCATGTGTTAAGTGTGCAATTCCCTCAAGTCAGAGTAGTTTTAACGTTTTTGATTTGTTTTTTTTAAGTGTCTCAATTTTGATTGTCCTGCACTTTGAGTTTGGACACCATCTGTTTCCATTCTGCAAATGAATGCTAAGAGCCAAGTCTTCTTCACTTGGAAACAGATAATTCTACATAACTCCATGCTGTGCTAGTTTTTTCATTTTCACAAAGGAGCATGATAATGGTGCTTAGTTTTAAGTGAAATGTAAACACCATGCCAGAGAACTGATTGAAGCTGATGTCTGTCTTTTATTCACAATGCCAGGTGGCTGAGTGACCCTGCCTGTGTCCTTGGTCGGTTTGGACCCTGAGGTCTGCATGGATTGTATGACATTTTATGGCTCCTTAAATCAATCATGAATAAAATGCACGTGTGGCTGCGGTGCTGGCTCCTGGGTTATTCATTAAATTGGTAATGGTGCAATAATTTGACATGAATCCATCCAAATTATCTCCTTATAGTCCAGCCCTTAATATCTCAATTTTCATTTGATACTGATTTTTTTCCTCTCAGTTATAGCTGTTTTCAAGCACAATCTGGCATTCAGCCTCACTGTGGTTTAACAAGGCATTTCAAAATTCAATGTTTCTCTCTTATTTCAACTCCAACTGTAGGTCTCTTGAAATGCAATAAATTGGGTGATAATGATTTTACAGCAAAAACCTTCAAAACTGTATTTTCTTCCGTTTTTCATTTATACCTGTGTTATAAAATACACTCAGTTTAACCTCACTGTATTGTAACAGTACTTATACTCTTTTCAGCATGTCTAATTTATAGTTCAGGGAGGGAAATTTAATGTACAGATGAGTAAAAATGAAGAAAATAACCTGCAGGACCCAGTAAAGAGAGGGAAGACGGTAATTATTTAGATAGTGATACACAGCTGGACACACTAATAGTCTTAAATTTTTTTTGAACTTTTACCAGAAGAAAACTGAATGCAGATTTGTTTCCCATAAATAATGCCTGTCCTGAACATACTCATTTCCCTGGGCAACTGTAAATTCTCTAACTGTGCCTATGTGGTCTATGAATGCATCCCAGAAAAAGTGTGTGAGTGTGGGTTTTGACAACATACTGTAATTACATCTAGGTTTCTATGGCTCTATTTTGTTTTTCTTTACAAGGCTCCATCAGAATGGAATTTATAGCTTTCCATTCAAAATATTTAAAGAGAGGCATTGTTAATGCTTTAAAGGAACCCAGCAGTGGTTCTGCATCTTACAACCCATTTTACCACAGATCATGTTACTGCTAACATTTTATTCAAAACATAGTGTGCTGTATAAGATTTTTTTAAATGGTGCTTCTCTGACTTTCCTGGTGCTCACTGGGTCACATTAATTTGAGTAGGGTATGAAAATTGACTTAAATTTTTAACTTGCTTGAGATCGCTACTCCATCACAAACAACAACATCCCATTTCTTCCAGTCACATACTATATACTCATTCTAACTCATTCAAACCATATTTTTACAAAATTATGTGTAGGCCTTGTTTGTTTGGTGACTAATATAACTGTGTGTTTTGAGCGTGATTTTGATGCACACTATTGTCACAAAATGCACAGTGGTTATGGTGAAACTTCTTATGTGTGATAAAAGCTGAAAAATAGAAACTGGTGGTGCAAAAAAAATCAGCAACAGTTCAGAAAAAATCCTACATATAGTACATAAATTCAATGCAATCACTGTCACCATTGTCAAAGTCATGTTATCAAGTCTGTGAGACCAGATTGATTTTAAAAGTCTGTACTGCTTTACAAACACAACAATATTGCAATTTTTTACAAAAATTTGATTTGGATTTGATGTTTACTGTGATGGATTAGCTGTCTCAAGCAGGTTTCAAGTCTCTGTAGGTTTCTGTTGGAAACCATACATTGTGATACATTGGGATGTAGAAAAACAAGACAAGGTCAAAACCAAATATATGGCTGGACCGTGTTTGGAAAATGTGCAAAATTGAGGACGTAGTTGAAGGCTGTTGTGGAACCACTGTAAACAACTACTTTCAATGGAGAGTAGCTAAAGCCTGCTTAAAAAGTCGATAAATATTGCTAGATGATGTAATGCGCTGGTTATCATATAAATGACATAATTCCATCATATTTGCATTCTGTCAGATGATTCCAGCCCTTTATCTGTTTGCTTCTCTCCTACTCTCTGTGCTCACGTGTACAGTATTTTAATACAGCCAAATACCCAATAAAGTTGTTCTCATTTACACATTTTTCTGTTTCTGTTGTCAGACAATGGAATGAATAGGAAATACTGACTAGATTTTGAACAGCGGTAACTTCCAAGCTATTTCCAAGCTGCTGCTCTGCACTGCTAAAATCCTGACTTTATTACCACAGCATCATCTGACAAAATCACCATACACATAACTTAAAGACAACGGCTGTGCTGTGATTTTCGGCTATATTTAGTTCTGAACGGTTCAGTCAGAGAAAGATTTAGAAGCTCATTCACATTTGTGTCAGCTGTCGTGCGATCAATAGAATGAGACGTATAGAGAGGTGTACCTGCGGAGGGAAAGCCCTACCTTGTGCTCATGGGACAAAACTGGTAATTCTCTTCTAGCAAGTAGCTAAGGTTTGTCCAAAAAATCAATAGTTTTGTCGCAAGGTGCTTTTTTGTCGCTAAACGGGTCTGAAAAGTCTGTAAATCTAGCAACAAAGGCGCTAAGTTGGCAACGATGCCTATGAAAGCCCCAGTCAGCGTCAGAGTGAAAGTTGTGCTTTGAGTTTTTAAATGTGTTTTTGCCTGGACCACTGTTGTGGTCCAGGCAAAAACACATTTAATCTGCCAGATTGATTAAATTAAAGTGAAAGTTGTGCTTTGAGTTTTTAAATGTGTTTTTTGCCTGGACCACAACAGTGGCCCAGGCTTTTAAGATCTAAGCAGTATTGGAATTTATGTTAAATGAAATCTAAAGAAATACACAGATACTGTAACATACTGACAGATTTAGGCATCCCGTATTTGACCTAGTACAGTGGAGGATAAACTACAAATTACCAACAATACTTCACAAGTTCAGTAAGAGTGGAGTGGAGAATAAAATGCTCAGTTCAAAAAAGAACCTTTATTATGGTAGGAGGGGAGATAGTATACCTAATCCCACGAGGGACATGGGAACATAAAAGAGATAGTACTCAATCTTAATAAAACAATATAAATTCAGTTGGCTCATTTAAGTTTTTTTAAAAATACAATACTGTGTCAGGGTAAAACTACACCCAAAGTTTCAGTCAAAAAACAGTAAAAGTCACTGCTAAACAATGAATGTTTCAATTTTTAAAAAACAGATCTCAAGGAAGCAGAAATGCAGGACAGCAGTCTGCTACTAGATCCTTTTTGCAGCATAGGCTATATTTTGTCCTAGGCTGTGGGGCAGAGTGACTGGCCTCCTAATGTGGTCTGCCTTTGGAGAACAGACTGGCTACACACAGCACAAGACCTTACAACCATCAGACCACCATAACCTCGCCAGGCTCAAACGAAGGGAGGTGCCATTAGTAGCATCTGTCTTTAAAAAGTGAAGCACTGGCAGATCACTAGAGTGAACTGGCTGCCATATGTAATGCCCTCCTTGTAAGGCCTTTGTGGGGCATATGTAGGGCACATTCCATCACATCTATGGGCACACTTTTGATAACAGCTTTCTCATCTTTCTTCTTTCCCCATTTCTGGAAATGATGGGGACTGTGTGCCTTTTTTTTTTTAGAGTTTTAGCTCTGAATAACTGTAACATGGCAATTACCAAGTGTTACTCACTTTCTTATGGCTACCAAGACTCCATTAGGTCACCTAAAACACAGGTCAAATAAATCTATCTGTAGCTTCCAGTTATAGCTCACTATGCATTCAGACCATGGGCCATTTGTTTTGTGAGGCATGACTCATGTATACATATGCTGCTCTGAGTCATAAGTAGGGCTTAGTAAGACTTTTGGTGTGTATTCTGCACCAGTTACCAAGTGCCTGTGTGTCTGTGTGCCAACAACTTGTATAATAGACTACCAGCACTGCTACATTCTCTCACTTTTGAAGTTTTTACAACAGATGATGTTTTAAGAAAAGTTAAGACTAACTGTTTCCATTACAAGCCATCTGCATCAATCTAGTTAAAAGAAAGATGTCTGTATGGAATGTTTAAGATAAATATCTCTGTGGTTCCATAAAGATTCATTTTTCAAACATCAATGGTTTAATTGAGGAACATCATCTCGTTTTCCATAGTGATCCATGTTGATGTGATGAATTTATTTTGTCAATTCTGTCAAAACCTTTGGTTAATTATGGTTGCTGACATCAAAATCTCCCTGCCAATATCCAGACAGAAAATGATGAACAACCACCTTTGACTACATGATTTAATATTGTGAGCTGACATAACTGGTGTGATTGCTTTAGTCGTGTTACTGCAGTGTCTCTCCCACACTCTTCTGCAGCTGTGGCTAACACCGAGCCATACACCCACAGGCCCCTTGGTGAGAGCTTGGCAACCAAGTGCAAGAACAAGGCCAACCATCACATGGGAACAGGAGAAAAAGGAAACAGAGAGAGAAGCACAAACAAATGGCTGCTTGTGACACAGCAGTATATGAATACTCAAACAATTTCCTGAATTTCCAAAACAATTTCCGTGCATAAAATCCTCAATCTGTATGAAGTCTGAAAAGTAATTGGATTCAGACAGTCTTGGAGGAGGCGTTGAGAATTTTTTCTTATGTTAAAGATCATTTTAGAAGATAATTATGTGCTTTATGAATGTAAAATTTTGATCGTCAAAGTAACTCCAGCTATCAGATAAATGCTGTCCTGTAAAAAGTATACGTCTTCTGAAATGTAATGGGGTAGAAGTGGGTTTCTAAACTGCTGCATTTTGTTTTGTGTGTTTCAATGTCAAAGCCAGCAGAAGGATGAAATGTTCCAACACCCAAGCTCAGTTCTAGTATGCCTCTGCCACTAACACCTGGCCCCCATTCAGTCATTGCACACAGATGGCACGGAGAACGGCCAGAGAAGCCAAGCGAAGGCCACTACGTGTGGAGACATCTCTAATCAGGATCTGATAACAGAGAATATCCATTACAAAACACAGAAATATGCTCTTTTTGTTTCTCCCTTATCTGATATGGAGGGGATGACACTATGACAGACCAGTTAGGTGGCATCCGAGCTGCTCTGCTCACCTATGTACTGATTCAGTACATTAGCCTTCTCATCCTTCCCAGACCTTTCAAAGCCCCAGACTCCCACTTCATTTTTCATCACTGCCTTAATACCAGAAGTGAACAACATATTATCCTCTCGTCAACTTCAGAAATTATTCCAAGTCTAATCACATGTACTGGTGCAGATAATTAGGAACACATGTTTGGATGTGAATGTGGCTAACATTGGATAACCCATGCTTGTTCAGTTTTGACCTCTTCTTGTCTCTCCTTTCAGATGTTTATGTAAGATACTCCCAAGGATCATCAGAGTCACATTTTGGATGGAACACGCCATCCAGCCCTTATTCCTCTGATATCTTGGACCCAAAGAGCTGCCTTTTACTATAATGAATTGTACCACACAGCTAAGAGCTGGGAGCTCAACCTGCAGTGAGCCAGCTGTGAATGTGCTCATGGCCCTGAGACTTGGCTCTGACACAGCTGACCTGTGAAAGAATCTATGGGTGGGACTCCAAATCCTCTCAGCCTCAAGACATTCAATATACATCCAAACAGGCCAATACATTCTGTACTCCCAAATGTGCACGTACACAGATGCACAAGATTATACATTATTAAGAAATATGCAATAATGGACACACATGCTTAATAAAGTATAAAGAGACTTCCTAGCTCATTGACATTGCTAATACCAGAAAGTGGTATTCATGCAGATGCCAGTTACTAATCTCGAATGCTGCTTGTATTGCAACAGAGACTCAGGCAAACTAAAGTTTAGCTTGTTTAATTCACTTTCTCATAACTAAGAAATTAAGCCCTTAGTGTCTATTACTAAAGAGACAGAGTGAAGCTTTGTAATATCAACTGTAATATCAACTCTGCCTTTTAAAGTCTTTCTTTCAGGTAATCTACATGATTGAAGCTACACATACTGTAGGTCTACGTGTAGTTAAATGTCTGCACGTTGCAGCACTTATTAAAATGACTCAGTGATGTATGTTTTCTCATGTAGGAATTACAATCTGTTTTTCACTGGACTTTTAGGTAATTAGCCAGGTCCCCTTTTGGATTAGTCATCTTCAAAAATTTCACTCATTACATGACTCAAGTAGAACACGTCACGGTCAAAGATCTTTTACTTGGCACCTGTAGATGAGCAGGACATGCAGATGGAGAAGAAGCCGTGCCAGAAGCCGTGCCTCTAATCTATCTATCTATCTATCTATCTATCTATCTATCTATCTATCTATCTATCTATCTATCCATCCATCCATCCATCCATCCATCCATCCATCCATCCATCCTTCCCCAGATCTGTGCCTCAACACAGTCCAGTCTCTTAGCTCTGCAGGTGAGTCCTTCGACCTCATGGCTTGGTTTTTGCTCTGATATGCATTGTCAGCTGTGAGACCTTATATAGTGCCAAATTATGTCCAATCAATTGAATTTACCACTGGTGGACTCCTATCAAGGTGTAGAAAAATCTCAGCGATGATCAAGAGAAATGGGAGGCACCTGAGCCAAATTTCAAGTGTCATAGCAAAGGGTCTGAATACTTATTTTAATGTGATATTTCAGCTTTAACTTTTTAACATATTAAACTACAGTTTAGCATAAGGCTGAAACATAACAAAATGTGAAAAAAGTGAATTGGTCTGAATACTTTGTGATTGCACTAAATTAATCTATGTAGCCTTCATTAACTCTTATGACAACACCTCTTTCTCCACTGTCCCATCTACATCCGCCCAGGTCAAGGATCTCCCAGGGAGCCGCTGTGGCGTCAGGATTTCTGACCAAAAGGACTGGCAGTGGACTTTATTGTTTGGATTCACAGAGAAAAAGGGAGATGTAAATAATCAGTTAATTAACATTGTACTCGCTATAGCAAGACACGTCATCTACACCTCCAGGAACTATGCACTACATGAAAACATAGGAGATTATCAGGTGGAAACTATTCATAAGCTGCACACAAGTACACCATGTATACAGCCAGCAAAGGGTTTTTTGAAAAAATATTTGAAAATATGGGTCTGGTTGATCTGTGTTTGTTTTGGTTTCAACTTAGTTTGACTATTTCATTTTATTTTATTTCATTTTATTTTACTTCACCTTTTATTTATTTTACTTTAAGGTTATTGCAGTTCTGTCTCATTTTGTCCATTTTGTGTCTACTACTTTTAGTTTTGCATTCACTTAATTATATGTTCCTTGACAAACAGTATGTGAGGGTATTGCTTATAATTGGGGGTAAATGTTTTGTTTCTGTAGAGCACTGTAAATATTTATGTACAAAATCTGCCATGTAAATAGTATGTGAATATGTATGATGTATCATGTGTTTTTTTGATAAATGTTAATACTGTTAATACTGTAGATATTTCCCTGGTATCTTTCCCTGGTAATTACAGAAATTATGTAACATTTCATCACTCATGTTTAATCAGCAGAGAGCACTCTGCACAAGAGTTTTTATGCTAAAGTGGAAAACCCACAACAAACACAACTCATGCAGTTTCTCCAAACTGAGAGCTGCACTGTAGTTCTCATATAGACTGCCAAGCTCTTTCAGATAAAATTATGTTATCTGCCCAGGTATTTACAATTTCATAATGTGGCTTAGATATCTGCTGACGAATTGGCAACTAATTCGTCACCCTGCATAAGAACTGGCAATGCTGCTGCAACCTGCTCTTCTTTGAATTCCTTTGTTAAGCAATAATAAATGGGAATATTGTAAGACGAAAGTCAAACACATTTGCCAGATAAATGTGTGCTCAGAAATGACCGGTTGCTCTGAGGGTAGGAATTGCTTACTGTTATGCGCCAATCTTGCCATTAACAGTGAAACTGCTACAGTTGAGGACTATACGTTGGCTCTGATATTCGAGTATCTATCTATGATATGTGAATATAACACAGATGTTGTCACGGTGCAGTAGGTGATAACAGCTCGGGGTTTAAACTCACAGTCTGTGTCGGGAGTATCTGTGCCCTCACATTGGGGCCATGTATGTTTATCATTTCACCCTGTTTATTGGGCCTTTGGTCATCTTATGTAACAGTTCCTTAGATCTCCAGAGGATTGGAGGATCCAAGGCAGAGGCATAGAGGATGTGCCCAGGGCAGGCTGGGACTTCAGAATACACAACAGAGGCCCACCATGTTCTCTGTTGTCATCTCTGTGGGGTTTGAAGGATTGACAGACGGGGCAGAGGGGAGAAAGAGAGAGAGAGAGAGAGAGAGAGAAAGAAAACAATTTGGGTTGTCCCAGCTGTAATAACTCCAGTGATGGCGTGGTCCAGAGCAGCATCTGCAGCCCGTGGCTCCACTCACAGCCTTGCCATCTTTCAAAGACAGTCTGGACGGCTGAGAAAACATTCAGGACAGACCACACAGGCTCTCTCTGCTCATGGCTGGTCACAAATCCATGTCCTCCTTCACTGGAACTATGTTCTGCTGTCTCTGCTCTAAGAGACGGCAGAGCATAGAGACTGAGACTGAGGCTGAGAGAACGACACTGAGAGAAACATGCTCACACTGTTTACAGTGGGGAGGGTGGATATTAGCTGTCTTGATCAATTTCCTTCTTAGTTACAGATGTTTATAACACAAATTTAAACACTTTCAAATAGGATTAGAGACAGAGAAGTAATGTAGCCTTGAATTTATGTAAGATAATACATGCCATGGGGAAAAGAAAGAAAAGGAAGAGAATGGAAGATAATAAATAAAGGACGTAAAGGAGGATAAGGCAAAGTATGACTGGTAGGCAGACTTTCTGTGTACACCATTTTTATGACCCTTTTACATTTAATGGTCTTGCATTAAACGTACGTATAAGTCAACAAAGCTGCAAAGTAACCACACATCACTTCTTTCACCAGTGTGTGTGTGTGTGTGTGTGTGTGTGTGTGTGTGTGTGTGTGTGTGTGTGTGTGTGTATGTGTGTGGGTGTGTGTGTGTGTGTGTGTGTGTGTTTGCATGTGTGTGAGGATGGGGGCAGTGTTCAGGCCTTTTACAGAAGTCAGAGTTAAGCGTGACAATATATAACTCATGAACATTAATTTTTGATTTGTGTAATTGAAGCCTCATAAAGAGATTATAAAAACAGCAATAATAAAATTAGAGCATAAAACCAGAATGAATCACAGTTAATAGAATTTAAAACATAGCAAGGCTGCAAGTCATCAGACAATAGATGTGATTCAATAAAAATGTCATGTTTCTTTCATCGAATCTATTGAGGATAAATGTATATCTGATCAATTTCAGTGATATTATCTAAGTTTTGTTATTTTTACTTTATAGCATTCCTCAAAGGGAATCATTATGGTCCCACTTCTAGCTGATATACATATAAATCAGGATAATTGTCTGGAGGTTAATATTCTGGAGTTTTGCTGTACTATTCATTCTCCCAAAGGAGAGGAGGGAGGCTTTCATAAATAATGTGGTAAAGGGAGGCCAGTAAATGGTGTAAATGGTGATGGGCTGAGGGGAGAGGGAGTGGTCTCAGCCATGAAAGACTACAATAAAAGGCACTGGTTTGGACCTCTGAGGAGCCCAAACTTTCCAGTAGCACCACAGGCGGCTGCTGCAAAAAGGCATAAAGTAAGAGGGACCACTAGATGAATAAAAATTAATGGACAAGAAATATTGTTTGAACTCTTGTTAAATAATTACATTTTAGATAACTTGGTGCAGTTTTATTTTTTCTTTTTAGGTTTGATATTTATATTTTGATAGGAGAGGGCACTTTGTGTGAAAAAAAAAAGAAAATGACAAGTCTGCTGTGCATCACAATAATCTCCCTGACACTGACTGGCAGTGCGTACAGTAAGGTGACAACCCCTGCCTTAAAACCAACAGGTAAGATAAAATTTCTGTAAAAAAAATATATACATATCAATCACCCACATATTTATATTTTAAATTTTGTGTATAATTTGTTATCTTTTGTGAATGCACGTGTGTGTGCTTGCGTAACTGTGTTTGTGCATGGAGAAGAAGACAAACAGGAGGATGAGCTGTGTAGGAGACCTAAGTGAAGTGGTACCACAGCACAAGGCTTGTGTAACAACAGGGTCATTGTAGCAGTAGGTAACAGAATCGTCTCTGGGGTAACAGACACACAGCCACAGTGTAACTAACCATTGACACATTGAACTGTTGCATACAGACCACCACAGTATGGACCGGTTGGTGAATAAATCACCCTGTCATTCAAAGAGGTTCTCTGCCCGCACTACTGAATGAGGACCACACCACTGATACTACTGGTTGTACTCTTAAAATGGGTAAAAATAGGAGACTTAGTGGCTTAAACTAGGCTAGTAGTTCTTGTCCTTTATCGGTCAAGCACTAAATCCTTACTATAGTGCAAAAATAGTCAGGAATTTCCCGCAGTAAAATCACGACCTTTTGTCATTTTTTTCTGTCATTTTATTTGTTTTCTGTCTACTTATTCTTCCTTTTGCAGACAGAACATTAAAACCTAGAAAGCAATCTTATCAGAGAGCACCTGCACTCAATCATGGGGCTAATATAATTCAAATTCACATCTGCCTACAGGACGATACACTGAGATGGTTGATGCACCTGCAAGCTACATGAAATACCAGAATAGATCTACTGCTGTGGTGAACGATAAAGAACAGTAGCTAGAACCCTGCATCTTATATGTACTGAGTGATATGTAATGCGCTTTCAGCAGCCCTTCAAGCTGACTCAGTAGACGTCAAATTAGGGATGTCTCAGCTCTGTCTCTTCCAAGATGGGAGGAAAAGGCTCAGATGGGGAGAACAGTTTCAGTTTCTGGGATGAGATTATGCTTTTTTTTCCAAACATTGAAATTACTCCCATCGCCAGTGATATCACAGGTGTGAGTGCGAGTATGTGTGTCTATATAGTGCACATATGAATATACTGCATATGATCTCACTGTCGTCATGTACAAGCATTGCCCCAGCTCAGGCTAGCTCAATCACTTGTCCATTTAGTATAGCTTTTATTGGCCATATGAGCAGTGTATCCTCTGTCTGTTCACTGGGTGTTGGCTGTCCTTATACTTACTGATTCAATCTGGCACTGGGAGCTTTTGGAAGCCCGCCACGGAAACAGGCAGTACGACAGGAGCAAAGGTAAGATTAACGACCCACGGCCAAATGTATAGAGCCCCATGCTGAACAGCAGCCAAATGACTCTGTCTTTCCCTGTGAGGTAATAGTCTGTTAAGTCTAATGCTTACTGTGGTAGTTGCTTAGTGAGTCTTGGCCCCATTGCTTGGGCTGGCTGGAAATGGGCTGAGGCTGGGGACTGAGTAGAAAATATGTTTAGGCTAGGGGATGAGACATTGATGGAGCCATGTTTAGTCCTACTGCACATGTGTTAATTCAATTTAAGTATAATTTAACAAATGACTCTGTTGACAGTCTATTGTACATGTGTTCGGTTGATTGCATATGTGTGCCCATGTGAGCGATACACAACCACACTTTGCATTTGTCCTTGTTCTGTATGGGAGACAACAACAAAGAGTTTACTGGAATTAATGTGTAGGAGTTGGCCTGCTGTGTTTGTCCCAGCTGTGCTTGTTGTCCATATTGACACAAGCGAGCCAGCAGCAGAAGAGAGCAAAGCTGCGGGATGCTGTAAATCATCACATGTCAAGCTGCTGTGTCAGAGGGTGTGGCACATTGTACACACACTGACATAAGCAGCAACTTCTCTCTGCAGATTTAAATTCTTTCCATCCTTTCACAGATGAGAGATTTGAGCAAATTAAAGATATGATTCATTTAATAAAGTGAAGTGCAAATTACGGTTAGAGGTTCAACAGTGTAATTAAACTCTAGCAGTTTCAGAATATATAGGTCACTGAGTAGATTTGGACCACTGTAATGCTGTTAATTTACAGTTTGATGTTACAAAGATGCAGATGGTTCCAATCACCTGCCATTACAATCTTTTACAGAGTGAGAGAGAATTGTGCTAGGTCATAAAATGGCAGCAGGCCTTGGCTGCAGCTGCAGAGCGTTTTTATAGTGATGCACATGTGTTCATTTACTTCTTTGTTGTGTTTTCATTCCCGGCTGCACTCTTCACAGAAATTTCAGATAGAACCCAGTCAGAATTCTTTGACAACCCATTTTTATGTTAAACTTGACAACTTGGCACCCCCTTTGACCTCGGAGAGTCTTATATAAATAGGATGTTGTTTGAGGTGTGACAAAGAAAAGAAAAGAAAGGCTTCCTTCTCTTCCTGAAAAGCTAAGTACACACAGCCGGCTGTTGCTTTATGAGTGTAGTGTGCACCACATGGTTGGGGCCACATTCTCCTGTGGGGCATCGATGGTTGGTAACTGCAGGAGCAGGAAGGAGTATGGAATTACCTTCAATGTACCTGTCTTTCTGTCTGCTACTGCTGTCTCTCAGACATCATCATCTTCAAAGTTGCTCCAGAATATTTGGTATGTCCAAGAGACAGTGTTCTTTATTATGCCTTTATTTAGTGATCTGTAAGGTATTAGGTCGTAATGTCTACAGTAATGAAATTCCAAGCTCTTTTCTTAACATTATGTTGGCACATGATTTGTAATCGATCCCCTCCTTCCATCCCACATTTCAGGATTTCAAACCACTTCTAGTAGTTGGTATTCATCCATGGACAGAAAAATGTTTCCATAAGACAGTACAAAGAACTCCTTTATTCTATCTACTCTATTCTGCTTAGTAATTACCTGATTAAGGTTTAGAAATTTGGAAAATTTTAATCATTTTAATAAAATTTTAGCTGGTCAGCTGTTGTTAATATCACTATCCCCTTCACCTTCGCCAGGGCTTTTGATGAGCAATTTAGTCATACTGGACCTTCAGTCACATTTAATGCCAACTGCTACCCATGCAGAGAATTTATGAGGCAGGGCGAAGCTGTGAGTCATTCCTCACTGACTCACTGACAGACCGGTCCAAGAGGAATCTTGTCCAGACATCTTTTAAGCTCCGCACTGCTTTCGAAGACATTAGTAATTAGCAGTGGCAAAAGAGTGTTTCATAGCTCGTAAAGTACCTGGCATCTCGCTGACCAGTCGAGAGGCGAGTGAGGCTACTGGGTGTGGTGACTGTGTAATAGAAGTATTCTCTGGCATATGCAGCCTTATGAAAGGAGTAAAAAAATATGAAGTGGCACGAGATAGGACTGCGTGTGATTAGGTGTGTGTGTGTGTGTGTCTGTGTGTGTGTGTGTGTGTGTTAGAAGCTCAATACTAATGATCTGAGCACCACTGAACAAGTCCAGTGGTTCCTATTATTTCCAGCATTGCCGATGTGGGAAATATTTTCCCTGTAGAGCCGATGAGACAGTGTTCCAGCCATGGCTCTGGTGTGACTGCTCGAAGTGGGGGCGTCTCAACACAAATGCTGGCATCCTCAGTCAGAAAGCTGAGACAGACTGGTTTAGATACAGATCATACATACTGAGTAAGTAGTAACATTCAGCCAAAAACTGCTTGGTTGCATAAGAATAATAGTTATGTGTGCAGACCACTTCTAGTTATGGCAGTTATGTAATTACCATATTAAATGACAGGAGCTGTGTATTGCAGACTTTGACTCCACTTACAAGGTTGATTGTTCAAGGTTCTATATATCTATCCATCTGGTGCTTGTTATTGCCTGGCACAGGCCACCCCTTGCTGGTTGGTTTCTTCTTAACTAAGCAAGCCCTGTAAGGTGTAAACATAGATGTCAAGGAGATTGTGGGAAATGACCTGCTGTTTTAAGTTAAAGTGTGGCCTAGTTTGGACAAGGAGGATAGAGAGGGAGTGCACAGAGGAAATTAGTGAAAGAAAGAATAATTATGACAACTAGATTCTGTACATCATTGACTACATTATCTGCTTACTTTTCCTGTTATTGACTTGGTGTCAATTTGTGCTTTACACAAATCAAATGCAGCAGATGAAAGATAAGCTCTTTGAGGGTTAATGCAGAGGATCCAAAGATTTATATGTGCCAGGACTGACAAGAGCAGGAAGGAGACTGAAGAGAATGACTTCAGTAGATTGGCTGGTCTCCAATACTGTAGGATATGTGTATACATATGCATGACCAATAAAGAGGGAAGAATTCCAAAAAAGTTGCATTCAAGAATTTTTTCCATTTTTGGGTCAAGCTACATCCGTTTCATGCCAAGCACGAAAGCAAAGCAAAAAATTCTGGATGCAATCTTTGTAATCAATACGTAAAATATAGTGCAAATTTAAATAAACTTTACATTATATTTTCCACTTTAAGTTCAACTGTCACGGGCCCAATCACCACCAAACCCCACTGAGGTTATATGATGTTTTCCTCTTTTCCAGTTAAGATTTTTGCCAACCTAGGCGCCAATGTCACCCTGCCCTGCGAGCTCCAGTCCAAAGACACCATGTTCTTTGGTAGCATTCGAGCCAAATGGTCCAAGTTGGCAGATGATGAACCACTGAATGAAGATGTGCTGCTTTCAATGGGAATGCACACGAAGACCTTTGGAAACTACGAGGACCGTGCCTTTATTGAGGAGTCTGAAGATGAAGATTTCTCCTTAATGTTAATTGATGTCTCCATGGAAGACATGGGAAAATACCGCTGTGAGATCAACAATGGGATGGAAGACACCATACAAGATATCATCTTAGAGGTGAAAGGTGGTGTCATTGATGGTAAATCCTACTTTTTATATCTATTTAGAAACTTAACTTAGGGACAGGCCTCATCTCATCTCATATAATCTGTATAAATTCTAATTCAGGTTGGTAAGACATTAGTGTTTATTCAATGTTAACTAGTTATTTTATATCCTTTCCCTGTTAAAAATTAATTATTCAGGATCAACCATCTTCCTCAACAATGTTTTTGTTTCTAGTTATTGAAAACATCCACATTTCCTTTTCTTGTTGAAAAAGAAAAACAAAAGATAGACAGCTTGTGCTGATTTATACAAACCACTTTAATGATTCTGTCATGATTAAATTTGAATACTGTTCAACATCAGTAAACAGAAAATCATTTTGCATCTTTCCCAGTCCATATCCTCAAATATCCGACTACTCATCAGATTTTATAGTCACTAGAATGTCTTCCTGTAGTTCACAAAGAAGTCTGCTTATCATGCAAGCATGATTATTTACAAATCTATTCATACAGTATATTTCTCAAATCTTGCATGGTGACACTTTGGATATTTGCAAAATGTCATGGCTCTCTAGCACCAAAAGGTAGCTCCCACCAACATATTGTTGATAGTTTTTCACATATGTGAAAGATCAATCTGGGTGGAGGCTGAACATGTAGTTTTATACAAAAGTAACTTGAACAGAATAATAATAACCTTCCGCTACTTTGTAGAACCTGGTATGAGGAAGACATCACAATGAGTAAACTGTCAGTGCATTTCTGCAATTAAGTCTCCAGCATCATTTGCATATTTCCCCTGAATTAGGCTGTACTGATGTGTAGATTCACTTTTGAATTATGATTTTATTATTTCTTCGCTTTGATCTTTTGATCTCTTAATACCTACTTTTCATAAGATGATCTCTTCTTCTAATCAGGGGGGCAGACAAGCACGAAATTAATGAGTTAGTAAAGTCTGGCCTCTGAAGACATTTTGCAAGCTGCTGGACCTGAAAGACTAATAGGCCTATATTCACTAACATAAAACGGAACATATCACATGCCAGCTACGCCAGCTTCCCTGGAGAGACCACAGTCGACTCCAAGACCACACACACATTCTTCTTTTGTCTACGGGCCTGAATTGGTGAAAAGTGGCACCATAAGTGGAGGGAAATTAAGATTTTTTGTTTTTAAAGTGCCCTGAGGCCAATCATGCTAACAATGCTTCACAATGTGATAACTCACTATGTTGTACCTGGCCATATTATTAGATTTTGCAAAAGAAATAATTAGGTGTGAAAGAAAGATATAACTTTGCATGTTCTTTTTTTTATTCTGAATTGATCTTCATTCAAACTAATGACATATTATCATATTAATCTAATCTCTTTTGCCTCACTCAGGTGTTGTGTTCCCATATTCCCAACGTGTGAGCCGCTACAGACTGAACTTCGACGCTGCTGTACAGGCCTGTTTGGACCAGGGTGCTGCAGTTGCCTCCATTGACCAGCTGCTTGAAGCCTGGAAGGGTGGCCTGCACTGGTGCAATGCTGGCTGGCTGAATGATGGCACAGTGCAGTATCCAATCACCAAACCCAGAGAGCCTTGTGGTGGCTCCAACAATGGGCCTGGCCTCAGAAGCTATGGCCGTCAAGACAAACGGATAAGCCACTATGATGTATTCTGCTACGCTCCTGCACTCAAAGGTAAGGTTTTTATTTGTTTATCCAATGTGCTGCTTTGTTTTTTAGGTTGTTCAGTGTTCATGTGGTGTGCTTGCATCAAGAGACACTGACTTTTCAATTTTTGGTTTTGTTAAAAATCTGATATGGAGGTATTGCTAGACCAGTATGTAAAAAAACAGAAAATACTTGAATCATCTATCAAGAATAGAGTAATGCCATCAAGTTGTTCCCCTGATCACCTGTTTTGTTTCTCTGCCATCAGGACGTTTCTATTGGCTGGTCCAGCCCGACAGTCTGACCTTTGATGAGGCTGTGCAGGCATGCTTAGATGATGGTGCAGAGATTGCCAAGGTGGGCCACATATATGCCGCCTGGAAGCTCAAGGGCTACGATCGATGTGATGCTGGCTGGTTGGCTGACGGAAGTGTCCGCTACCCCATCTCCAGGCCTCGTAAGAACTGCAGCCCCACAGAAGCTGCGGTGAGGCTTGTCGGATTCCCAGACAAGAACCAAAGGTCTTACGGCGTCTACTGCTACAAGGCTGAGCAGTAAGAGGGTAAATAGGAATAAGGAAGCCATAACCACCAAAGAGCAGCAACAGC
>NC_053418.1:16954328-17071328 GCF_016859285.1 Xiphias gladius | reverse complement strand
TGAGAGGAATCCTTGATAAACAGTTTCCTACCTGTCTCACAGCGTCCACCGGTGTAACCAGGAACACAGCTACAGGTATAGATGCTGCCAATTTTGTAGCAAGATCCTCCATTCAGACAAATGTCCTCTGTACATGAGTGTAATCCTGTTTTAAATTTAAAAAAAAAAAGCTTAATAAAGGTTGTAATAAACATAAATATATTCTGAGCTTATATATTTGTTGTATTTCAATCAAAGCCATTTGAAGAAACATACCAGGAATTTCAACAGTCTCGCCAACAACGGTGTGTCCCAAATCGAGTCCTGTATCTGGCCGGGCAGTTGTTTCGTCACCTTTTATCGGTGGTTCTCCTCCAGTAAGTGATGGAGATGCAGTTGAGTCACTTTCCAGTTTCTTCTCCTCATCAGAAAAAGATGACAGACTAGTAGCTCCAGATTCAACTAACACTGACTGGCTTTGTCCCTGTGCTGGAGACATTGTTGTGAATTCTGCATGGGTCCTTGTGGGCTTTTCAGTGTGAGGAGAGATATCTCCCTTGATTTTGCCCACAACTTTCCCAGAGGTGCTATCAACACTAGCAGATTCCACCTTTGAAGCTTTGGTAGCGTCTACCTTTAATACAGTCTGGTTTTCATCTCGGGATAGAGACTGTTCCTCCATACTGTCGATCTTTGGTTTCTTTGTAGCCATCAACTCTCCAGACACTCTCTCAGAGGTGACAGACCCACTTTCAGTCAGAGTGCTAAGGATGGAGGGTGACTTTGTCGTGGTTGATAGAAGCTCAGAGGTGATGTTCTCAACCTCATCACCTTCCATCTTAACACTGCTTGCTGCTGCCATTCTTACTTCTGAGCTGCTGGTGCTTTCTGAAACACTTTCAGAACTAGAGAGTGATGCTTCACTGACAGGAGCTGATGCAGAAGGCATGACAGTGATAGCTACTGCTACTGCAGGAGACTGGGTAGCCTTTTCTTTTGAGCTACTTTCAGTACTACTCACTGAGTCAACAGGCTTATTCTCAGATGTTTGAGAAACAGCAGTTGGTGTAGTAATGAAAACTGCTACTTCTTTTGGTTTTGCAGTTTTGTTGTATTGTGGAACTGTTCCAACCATGTCGGGATCTGGTGCTTCATAATCTGGGGTTGGATAATCTATGTTCTCATCAAGATTTTCATCTGGAGAGGATGGCATTTCAACATCTTTATCTGGAGAGGCTCCAATCTCTTCACCACTTGAAATCTGGTCAAGAGTGGGTTCAACTCTCCCATCTTCAGCTGAAGCCAATACAGCTTCAGCCACTGAAGAAGCAGCAGCAGGTACAGTTGTTGAATCTGTAATCTGTCTTGTTTCATGATTTACAATAGAGTGAACTGTTTTCAGTGACATATCCAGAGAGGAAAGATCACTGTGAGGGCCGTGTGTTAGTGTTATATCTGACTTGACTTGTTCAAATGATTCCTGGGGAGTTAATAGGTGTTGTACAGGGGAAACTGTTGTGGCAAATTGGACCATAACATCAGGCTGTGCTGGTGATGATGCTGAAAGGACATTTGAAGTAGGTTCAACAGAAATGCGTTCAGCTGGGATTGTTGTGACCACTACTTCAGTGTCTGAGCTTGTAGAGATTTTTGCAGAATGTGTATCACCAGTGGGCTGATGCGTACTTGTTAGGTCTGAATCTTGTGTCTCCTCGTTTTCGGAATCTGTTGAACCTGAATCAAGAGAAGTTGATGTCTTTGTTGACTCAAAATTGCTGGTCACAGCAGGGGATTGTTTTGCATATGCTTCAGTGATGAAGGTCTGGGGTGACTTCTCACCTGAGGATTGTTCATATGCAGATGATTCTGGCTCATCAGTTTGGGAGCTTTCCATCTCAGATGTTAAAGTACTGGCAATACTATCCATCTTAACAATACTGGACAGGGATGAAACAGTTGGAGTAACAGAGTCAGAATCAAAAATATTAGATGTCTCTCCTGTCACCATTTTGGATGATGTTGCTGATGTCTCTTCAAAGGCCTCTTGATTAGTTACATCTGATATTGAAACCACCAATGGAGTCTCAGTGCTGAACAGTGGAGACACAGTTGGGGAAAGAGCCTTGGGGATGGCTGCTTCCTCTAGAGTTTGTTCACTTGAAATCGCTGATGTTTCCAATGAGCTTGACTCTGTAAAAGATGCTGTCCCAACAGCTGCAGTTTCTTCTTCATGTTTTGCAGACTTGTCTTTCCCAAGTTTTGGAGTAATGGTTTCAACCCCGGCAGGCTCTGTCCCTCTAAAATATACTATTGCATCAGTAGGAGGTGAAGTTATTACAGCATAAGTAGATGTTTCCTGGACTTCACTGTCTTCGTTTGAGCTCCCTTCAGTATCAGTTGAAACTTCTTCGGTAATAGGTGCTCTGCTTGGCACTTCAGCTATCCTATCTTCCAGTGATGTGGTTGTAACTCCACTCTGGGGAGTCACATCACTAGGTTTAAAGTGCTGGCTTGACTCCTCATTGGGCAACATTAGGCTGGTTGTAGCCAACACAGTTTTCTCAGAGGAGATGTCAATGTGAGGATGATAAGTGAATGCAATCTCAGACCTTGCCTGTTGGAAAGTCACATCAGGTAGTGTTGTATCTGGTTCCGGGACAAAAGTGGTTACAAACTGAACCATCACATCAGGCTTTGAAGTGCTTTGTAGAAAAGAAACTGTGGCTGTAGAAACTGATTCTGTTGTAGACATAGAGGTGATGTGGTCCCTTGAGCTGTCTTCATGTGGTGGGGTTGATGTTGCTCCATCGCTAGGGGGTGAATCTGTTTCTGACATTGATGCTTTGTTTGCCTCTGCAGTCATCCCATTCGTTTGAGTTTCATCCTCCTGAGTCACTGTGATTGGTTTCTCTGTACTGAACATAGGGGAAACTGGAGTGGGTACAGTCTTTTCACTCTCAGATGTCACTGTCTTAGGTGTAGTAGTTGTTGCAGCTTCGATCTCAACCCCAGATCTCTCCACATCTGCAATATCTGTTATACTTGACGCTGAATATGTATCAGTGCTGTAGGGAGGAGATAATGTTGTTGTTGATAGCATTTGGTCAATTCTTATTGTACTGTGAAAAGGAGCAGCTGTGTGTGTCACAGGCTCTGTCAGATGAGTGTGTTCTTCTGATCTATCCTTCTCAGTAACATCAGGAGGCGATGTGACGGTTGGCTTCTTGGTGCTATAAAGACTGGAAGCAGCACTTGATACTGCAATTTCAGTTTCCCCAGTGCCCGCTTCAGGTGAAGTAACTGAAAATGTTACTGGTTCTGCCTTCCCTGTTGAAGCTGTCAGTATGCCAGAAGTTTGAACTCTTGAGGTTTCTATATCAGTAACATCTGACGTATAAGTGACAAACAGTTTCTGTGTGCTATAGAGGGATGAGGAAGCACTTGCTGGTAACTTTGTAACCTCTCCCGTGGTAGTTCTAGGTGAGGTTAGAGAGATTTGTTCTGCCCTAACTGTTGTAAATACGCCCTTAGTGAACATACTTTGGTTTTGGTCACCTGAAATCTCCTCATCTGTATCTCCCGTGTCAGGGGCAATAGTTGGTTTCTCAGTGCTGAACTGTGAGGAGGCTGTAGATTTCATTAGTTTTTCAGATGCTGTCCATCCATCCAGAGAGGACGCTGAAGTTGTCCCTGAGGTATCCATCCCAGTACCGTCGTCAGAGTCATCGCCACCTGAAGATTCATCATCAGATGCTTCACTGGTTGTTTTCACTGTGCCAGGTTCAGTTGAAAATGGTGTGTGTTGTGTGACAGTGGCTGAAGTTACAGTGGCTTGTGTGGAAATGGATGAACTTAAGGATTCATCAGTCATGTCACGTGTTGTGGCTGTTATGGATGTAGGTGAGGATGTCATTAATTTTTCTTTTTCATCTGAGCTAACCATATACTCCTCACTGAACACTGGAGTAACTGAGCCGCTGTCTGTTGTTTCAGTTAAGTTATGAGAAGGCAACGACGAGGATGCAGTGATCTCAGTGGTAGACTCAGTGACATTATCTGTGGTGTCCTCAACTGATAAATCATCCTCCACCAGCTCTGGAACTGGTTTCATATGAGTCTCGACATTGAAAACCTGATGTGAAGTAGTTAAATCGTATGTTTCTTCAGAACTTGACTTTGTGGACACAGTGGTAGATGGGGTGGCATGTGGCGATGATGTGACTGTCTCACTTGATGTCTCCATAGTAGAAACACCCTCCACAAGTGATGGTTTTGAAATGGACTGTGAATATTCATAAGATGTTGAAGCTAATGACAAATCAGTGGCTGAGGTTGCATGTAACATTACTGGTGTAGGAGTAAAGAAGGTGGCACTATCAGTCCCTGAACCCTCTGCTTCTTGTGTTATCTCCAAATTTTGTGTCATTGTAACTGCTCTGACGCCTCCAGCTTCCTCTGTCTGGATGTTTGGGTAAACTGAAGAAGAGGGAACTATGGAGACAATATCTGCATCAAGGATAGTGTCATCTTTGTTGATAAGCTCAGGAGTGGGGGTGCCTTCCCTAATACTGTCTGTAACTGCAGAGAACAGCTCATCTTCATCTTTTACATCTTCCGTGAATATGATGGTTGTGCTGGTTGATGGTTTAGACACATGTAAGACCATGGTAGGTGTTTGCTCAGTTAGGTCGGTCTTGGGTTGGCTGCTACTGGGAGTAATGATCACAACCTGTTGGTCTGTAACACTATGATATACAATGGAGGGAACTGGGGCAGACATTGATGTGAATCCATTTTGCTCATGTTCACTGCTGGAGCTTACTGTGGGGAAGTCAACTGTAGCGGGATCACCACCTGAGGCTCGAATTGTATGAGGGGACACAGTTGCATAGGAGGACTGTGTTATGTGCTCAGCTACAGTAACTTTATCTTTCCTAGTGCTTGAAACAGGAGGCTCTGTTGCTTCAGAAGTAATAGGGTTGTCTGGAGTTATTTCAGCCTCCTGTGAGGAAACCCGTTCATCAGAGGTTGGTGTGACTGAAACAAAGATTTCGGTTTCACCTATTGCTTCTCTAAATGTGACACTCTCAATCACTGACGGCTTTGATGTGAACATCACAGTGGTTTGATCACCAGAACCCTCTCCCTCTGTCAAAGTAAAATCTGGACTTTGTTTTGATTTATCAGTTGTAAAGGGAGTCGTGTTAGCTGAGTGGGTATGTGTGATAGTATACACTGTTGTTATAGCTGGCTTCTCAGTGCTGTCGAGAGAAGAAGCTGCAGTTAGAGCAGTTTTTGAAATATCTGATGTTCCACTTTCCTGCGATGCTGTTGTCGTTGTAGGTTTCTCTGTGCTGAACAAAGAAGAGGATGTACTCTTTGTACTATCAGAAGACTCGGTGTTATAAACAGCTGAAGATGACACTGAAGATGTCTGAGAGATTGTATCAGCTGAGCTACCCTGGACCGTTGAAGTGTGGACTTTTAGAAAATCTGTTGGCTTTTCAGTGCTGTACAGAGAGGAACCTGCGGTGCCAGTATGTTTTTGTGTAATAATATCATAAGTGGACTTATCTGTTGTTGTGTCACTTGGGCTCTCCTCTGTGCCAGCAGCACTAGAAGACACTCGTTTTGTAGGTGCTACAGTAATGGACATCATAGGAGGACTTGTGACTGGTACAAATGGAGTTGACCTGTCAAAAATTTCAGCACCTGAACTCTCATCCTCAGCAGCTGAGTCATCTGTGAAGATCCCACTGCCCTGCTGAGTAATATAAATCTCCGTGCTTGTCATGTGTGGAGATTGGGTTGATGACACAAATTCCTTGGTAAGCTGTGTGCTGGAGTGATCCAAGGATGTACTGCTTAACATGTCGGATGTGCTCTGAGTCTCATCTATTTCAGTTTCATCTGTAGCCACAATAAACTCATCCTGGGGTTTTGTGGTAGAGTCAGTGGATACCTCTTCACCAAAACCATCTGGACTTGACTCCAAATCATCCTCTTCAGGTGAGCCACCAGAGCTCTCCATGTCAATGTAAGTAGACGTTTTCTTTGGGGTAAACACGGTGACACTGGGGATTGCCATGGGTTGAGAGGTTTCAATTTTATAGGGACTTGTTGTGATAGTCATATGCTCTCCATCATGTTTTTCCTCCACAAATGTGGATGTTATTGATGGTCTAAATGTGGTTGTTGCTAAGGTTGTTTGTTCCACCGAGGGGCGCTCAGCTGCTGTTGGCGTTTCTGGGGGAGTTCCATCTGTGGATGCAAATATGTCATCTCCTGAGCTCTCTACTTCACTAAACTCACCACTTCCTGACTCTGACATTGATAGTGGCATTGCTTCAGTTGTGGCAGATGTGCTTGGAGAGACAGAAAATTGGGTAGCATTTGCAGTCTCCTCTCTCATGAACTGTGATAAGGATTGGGTTGATGATTCAACGCCAGGCTGTGATGTGCTCTGAGTCTTAGCTATCTGACTTTCATCTGTTGCTGCAGAGAATGGCAATTTCCTTTGAGATTCACTGGGGTCAGTTGGTAGCACAGATGTTGGTTTCTCAGTACTGTAGAAAGAAGAGGCTACAGTTACATGAGACTTTAAAACTTCAGTTGTTTCAGTTTCAGGTAATGCTGTTGTCAATAATGGCTTCTTGGTGCTAATCACTGAAGACACTGTGGTAGCTGTTCTTGTTTCTTTTGTGAGAACCTCTGTAATGGATGTTTCATCTGTTGCAGTGCTCTTTGTTGTTTCTGCAAACACTGCTGCTGGTTTCTCTGTGCTGAACATGGAAGAGGATGTACTCTTTGTACTATCAGAAGACTCGGTGTTATAAACAGCTGAAGATGACACTGAAGATGTCTGAGAGATTGTATCAGCTGAGCTACCCTGGACCGTTGAAGTGTGGACTTTTAGAAAATCTGTTGGCTTTTCAGTGCTGTACAGAGAGGAACCTGCGGTGCCAGTATGTTTTTGTGTAATAATATCATAAGTGGACTTATCTGTTGTTTGGTCACTTGGGCTCTCCTCTGTGCCAGCAGCACTAGAAGACACTCGTTTTGTAGGTGCTACCGTAATGGACATCATAGGAGGACTTGTGACTGGTACAAATGGAGTTGACCTGTCAAAAATTTCAGCACCTGAACTCTCATCCTCAGCAGCTGAGTCATCTGTGAAGATCCCACTGCCCTGCTGAGTAATGTAAATCTCAGTGCTTGTCATGTGTGGAGATTGGGTTGATGACACAAATTCCTTGGTAAGCTGTGTGCTGGAGTGATCCAAGGATGTACTGCTTAACATGTCGGATGTGCTCTGAGTCTCATCTATTTCAGTTTCATCTGTAGCCACAATAAACTCATCCTGGGGTTTTGTGGTAGAGTCAGTGGATACCTCTTCACCAAAACCATCTGGACTTGACTCCAAATCATCCTCTTCAGGTGAGCCACCAGAGCTCTCCATGTCAATGTAAGTAGACGTTTCTTTGGACACGTAGCTTCACACTGGGGATTGCCATGGGTTGAGAGGTTTCAATTTTATAGGGACTTGTTGTGATAGTCATATGCTCTCCATCATGTTTTCCTCCACAAATGTGGATGTTATTGATGGTCTAAATGTGGTTGTTGCTAAGGTTGTTTGTTCCACCGAGGGGCGCTCAGCTGCTGTTGGCGTTTCTAGGGGAGTTCCATCTGTGGATGCAAATATGTCATCTCCTGAGCTCTCTACTTCACTAAACTCACCACTTCCTGACTCTGACATTGATAGTGGCATTGCTTCAGTTGTGGCAGATGTGCTTGGAGAGACAGAAAATTGGGTAGCATTTGCAGTCTCCTCTCTCATGAACTGTGATAAGGATTGGGTTGATGATTCAACGCCAGGCTGTGATGTGCTCTGAGTCTTAGCTATCTGACTTTCATCTGTTGCTGCAGAGAATGGCAATTTCCTTTGAGATTCACTGGGGTCAGTTGGTAGCACAGATGTTGGTTTCTCAGTACTGTAGAAAGAAGAGGCTACAGTTACATGAGACTTTAAAACTTCAGTTGTTTCAGTTTCAGGTAATGCTGTTGTCAATAATGGCTTCTTGGTGCTAATCACTGAAGACACTGTGGTAGCTGTACTTGTTTCTTTTGTGAGAACCTCTGTAATGGATGTTTCATCTGTTGCAGTGCTCTTTGTTGTTTCTGCAAACACTGCTGCTGGTTTCTCTGTGCTGAACATGGAAGAAACAGGGGTAGCGGCAATATCATCTGAACCCTCTTCATCAGTGAATAATGACCTTGAGTCCGTGGTAAAAGCAGTGCTAGTAGCTTTAACAGTTGTTCTCACAAAGCTAGGTAAGGATTCAACTAATACGAAGCCTGTGCTGATGCTGTAGTCCACTTCCTCATCGGGTTGTACTGAGGGTGTAACATTTGAAGCTGTCACAGCAGAGATCTGAGTAAACATGTCAGGAGTTTGGTCCCCAGAGCCCTCTTCATGCACCATGCTAGTTGAAACTGCAGTGGGTTTTTCAGTACTATACAGAGGTGAAGAAACATCTGTTGAACTTAGAACTGCTACATTTGCACTTCCTACAGTTGTCATCACACGTTTCTCTGTGCTGAATACAGAAGATGATGAGACATTGATGGGAGGAGATAGAGGTTCCTTGGTTAAAATATTATCAAGACTTTGACTTCCAGTACTCTCATCAAAGGCAGTTGTGAACACAGTTTCTGAACTTAATGTGTGCTTTTCTGTGCTTTCTGTATCAGAAGAAATGGATCTCTCAGTACTGTACAAAGAAGATGTAATAACAGTAGATTCTGAACTATCACTTGTTCTAGTAGCAAGTGATGCTGTTGTTACTGCTGGTTTTGCTGTGCTGAACATTGAAGAGTTGGGTGATGATGTTTTACCAGCAACTTTGGTGGTAAAATCAGGGGTTTGATGAATAAAATCAGTGTCATCAATGATAGGAATGAATGGCCTTGTGGAGCTTGAAGATGTAGTAGCTGTTTCCTGCGAGCTGCCAATCACTATATCTGAGTGGCTGCTTGGTTCTGCTGTATGGTCTGTAGTTGGCAACGAAGACAGGGCGGATGATTCCTCTGAAAAAATTTCAGTTGTTTGCCCTGTTGAGATGTAATCCTCTGTCAAACTGATTGAAGAACCAGTCTCAAATTCATCAATTATTGGGATGGCTGATGTTTTTTCTGTGCTTATCCACTTTTGAGGTTGTTGTGTAATTGTAATATCTGATGTTGACTGCAGAAGTGTGGTAGCTGTGGTCCCTGGCATTGTAGACTGACTGGAGAGATCAGTGAGTAAAATCATACTTGTTGACATTAAGCGATTGGTGCTGGGCTCACCAGGGCTCTCTTCATCTGTTTTTGGGAGAGTAGAACCTTCCTCTGATGTACCTGAATCTTCCTCTGTCTGATTTCTTGCAACAGTCTCTTGTGTTTGAGGTAAAACTGATGTCAGTTTTTCAGTACTGTACAGTGATGAGGCTGGGGTAGTAGTTGTTTTTGAAGTATCACTTATTTCGGATAGACGTGATGCTGTGACTGATGGTGACTCTGTATTCAACATAGAAGAGAGAGTGGTTGTTGTGATGACTGACTCTTCAGTCAAATCACTAGTGCTGTCTCCAGAATTCTCTGTGATAATGAGGAATGATGCTGTTTCAGGTTTAGCAGTTGATCCACTAATGGAAGGAATGGACTCCACCATTGTAGGTTCACTGATAATATCTTCATCCTCAATATCTGGAACAGTAGATGATATAACAGGAGACAAACTTGGAATCAATGTTATTGAACTTGTCAGTGTCTCATCAGAGATGGGAGAAACTGATGGTTCTCCTGCAAGTGATGGCTTTTTTGTCTCATCTATTTCAAGACTTTCATTTGTTCCAGGTGACATTATTGTCGGTGTCACAGTGCTAAATGAAGATGAAGATGTACCTGTGACAGAAGAGGTTGGAGTGAACATGTCTGGGGTTTGGTCACCTGAGCCCTCTTCATGTACTGCAGTAATGCCAGAAAATACATCTGTCTGATCAGTAACAGGAGAAAGAGAGGGCTTTTCTTTCTGACCTGTGAAATCAATGCCTTCTTCCACAACTGGCAGTGCTGTTGGCTTCTCCGTGCTGAACAACGATGAAGCTGTAGGAGCTAAAGTGTCTTTGATGAACATATCGGTTGTCTGCTCACCTGAGCTCTCTTCATCTGTTGTTGGTGAAGTAGAACTTTTCTCTGTTGTTACTGAACCTTCTTCTGTCTGACTTGTGGTGACAGTCTCTTGTGTTTCAGGGGACACTGATTTCAGTTTCTCAGTACTGTACAGTGATGAGGCTGGGGTAGCAGTTGTTTTTGAAGTATCACTTATTACGGATAGACGTGATGCTGTGACTGATGGTGACTCTGTATTCAACATAGAAGAGAGAGTGGTTGTTGTGATGACTGACTCTTCAGTCAAATCACTAATGCTGTCTCCAGAATTCTCTGTGATAATGAGGAATGATGCTGTTTCAGGTTTAGCAGTTGATCCACTAATGGAAGGAATGGACTCCACCATTGAAGGTTCACTGATAATATCTTCATCCTCAATATCTGGAACAGTAGATGATATAACAGGAGACAAACTTGGAATCAATGTTATTGAACTTGTCAGTGTCTCATCAGAGATGGGAGAAACTGATGGTTCTCCTGCAAGTGATGGCTTTTTTGTCTCATCTTTTTCAAGACTTTCATTTGTTCCAGGTGACATTATTGTCGGTGTCACAGTGCTAAATGAAGATGAAGATGTACCTGTGACAGAAGAGGTTGGAGTGAACATGTCTGGGGTTTGGTCACCTGAGCCCTCTTCATGTACTGCAGTAATGCCAGAAAATACATCTGTCTGATCAGTAACAGGAGAAAATGAGGGCTTTTCTTTCTGACCTGTGAAATCACTGTCTTCTTCCACAACTGGCAGTGCTGTTGGCTTCTCCGTGCTGAACAACGATGAAGCTGTAGGAGCTAAAGTGTCTTTGATGAACATATCGGTTGTCTGCTCACCTGAGCTCTTTTCATCTGTTGTTGGTGAAGTAGAACTTTTCTCTGTTGTTACTGAACCTTCTTCTGTCTGACTTGTGGTGACAGTCTCTTGTGTTTCAGGGGACACTGATTTCAGTTTCTCAGTACTGTACAGTGATGAGGCTGGGGTAGCAGTTGTTTTTGAAGTATCACTTATTACGGATAGACGTGATGCTGTGACTGATGGTGACTCTGTATTCAACATAGAAGAGAGAGTGGTTGTTGTGATGACTGACTCTTCAGTCAAATCACTAGTGCTGTCTCCAGAATTCTCTGTGATAATGAGGAATGATGCTGTTTCAGGTTTAGCAGTTGATCCACTAATGGAAGGAATGGACTCCACCATTGAAGGTTCACTGATAACATCTTCATCCTCAATATCTGGAACAGTAGATGATATAACAGGAGACAAACTTGGAATCAATGTTATTGAACTTGTCAGTGTCTCATCAGAGATGGGAGAAACTGATGGTTCTCTTGCAAGTGATGGCTTTTTTGTCTCATCTATTTCAAGACTTTCATTTTTTCCAGGTGACATTATTGTCGGAGTCACAGTGCTAAATGAAGATGAAGATGTACCTGAGACAGAAGAAGTTGGAGTGAACCTGTCTGGGGTTTGGTCACCTGAGCCCTCTTCATGTACTGCAGTAATGCCAGAAAATACATCTGTCTGATCAGTAACAGGAGAAAATGAGGGCTTTTCTTTCTGACCTGTGAAATCACTGTCTTCTTCCACAACTGGCAGTGCTGTTGGCTTCTCCGTGCTGAACAACGATGAAGCTGTAGGAGCTAAAGTGTCTTTGATGAACATATCGGTTGTCTGCTCACCTGAGCTCTCTTCATCTGTTGTTGGTGAAGTAGAACTTTTCTCTGGTGTTACTGAACCTTCTTCTGTCTGACTTGTGGTGACAGTCTCTTGTGTTTCAGGGGACACTGATTTCAGTTTCTCAGTACTGTACAGTGCTGAGGCTGGGGTAGCAGCTGTTTTTGAAATATCACTTATTATGGATAGACGTGATGCTGTAACTGATGGTGACTTTGTATTCAACATAGAAGAGAGAGTGGTTGTTGTGATGATTGACTCTTCAGTCAAATCACTAGTGCTGTCTCCAGAATTCTCTGTGATAGTGAGGAATGATGCTGTTTCAGGTTTAGCAGTTGATCCACTAATGGAAGGAATGGACTCCACCATTGTAGGTTCACTGATAATATCTTCATCCTCAATATCTGGAACAGTAGATGATATAACAGGAGACAAACTTGGAATCAATGTTATTGAACTTGTCAGTGTCTCATCAGAGATGGGAGAAACTGATGGTTCTCTTGCAAGTGATGGCTTTTTTGTCTCATCTATTTCAAGACTTTCATTTTTTCCAGGTGACATTATTGTCGGAGTCACAGTGCTAAATGAAGATGAAGATGTACCTGAGACAGAAGAAGTTGGAGTGAACCTGTCTGGGGTTTGGTCACCTGAGCCCTCTTCATGTACTGCAGTAATGCCAGAAAATACATCTGTCTGATCAGTAACAGGAGAAAATGAGGGCTTTTCTTTCTGACCTGTGAAATCACTGTCTTCTTCCACAACTGGCAGTGCTGTTGGCTTCTCCGTGCTGAACAACGATGAAGCTGTAGGAGCTAAAGTGTCTTTGATGAACATATCGGTTGTCTGCTCACCTGAGCTCTCTTCATCTGTTGTTGGTGAAGTAGAACTTTTCTCTGGTGTTACTGAACCTTCTTCTGTCTGACTTGTGGTGACAGTCTCTTGTGTTTCAGGGGACACTGATTTCAGTTTCTCAGTACTGTACAGTGATGAGGCTGGGGTAGCAGTTGTTTTTGAAGTATCACTTATTACGGATAGACGTGATGCTGTGACTGATGGTGACTCTGTATTCAACATAGAAGAGAGAGTGGTTGTTGTGATGACTGACTCTTCAGTCAAATCACTAGTGCTGTCTCCAGAATTCTCTGTGATAATGAGGAATGATGCTGTTTCAGGTTTAGCAGTTGATCCACTAATGGAAGGAATGGACTCCACCATTGAAGGTTCACTGATAATATCTTCATCCTCAATATCTGGAACAGTAGATGATATAACAGGAGACAAACTTGGAATCAATGTTATTGAACTTGTCAGTGTCTCATCAGAGATGGGAGAAACTGATGGTTCTCTTGCAAGTGATGGCTTTTTTGTCTCATCTATTTCAAGACTTTCATTTGTTCCAGGTGACATTATTGTCGGAGTCACAGTGCTAATTGAAGATGAAGATGTACCTGTGAGAGAAGAAGTTGGAGTGAACCTGTCTGGGGTTTGGTCACCTGAGCCCTCTTCATGTACTGCAGTAATGCCAGAAAATACATCTGTCTGATCAGTAACAGCAGAAAACGAGGGCTTTTCTTTCTGACCTGTGAAATCACTGTCTTCTTCCACAACTGGCAGTGCTGTTGGCTTCTCCGTGCTGAACAACGATGAAGCTGTAGGAGCTAAAGTGTCTTTGATGAACATATCGGTTGTCTGCTCACCTGAGCTCTCTTCATCTGTTGTTGGTGAAGTAGAACTTTTCTCTGTTGTTACTGAACCTTCTTCTATCTGACTTGTGGTGACAGTCTCTTGTGTTTCAGGGGACACTGATTTCAGTTTCTCAGTACTGTACAGTGATGAGGCTGGGGTAGCAGTTGTTTTTGAAGTATCACTTATTACGGATAGACGTGATGCTGTGACTGATGGTGACTCTGTATTCAACATAGAAGAGAGAGTGGTTGTTGTGATGATTGACTCTTCAGTTAACTCACTAGTGCTGTCTCCAGAATTCTCTGCATCTGTGGTAACAAGGAATGATGATGTTTCAGGTTTAGCAGTTGAACGAATGATGAAAGGAATGGATTCCACCATTGTAGGTTCACTGATAATATCTTCATCCTCAATATCTAGAACAGTAGATGATATAACAGGAGACAAACTTGGAATCACTGTTATTGAGCTTAATAGTGACCCATCAGAGATGGGAGAAACTGATGGTTCTCCTGTAAGTGATGGAATTTTTGTCTCATCAGTTTCACGGCTGTCTTTTAATCCAGCACCAGTTCTGAATAAAGTTGAAGCCGTACCTACAACAGAATAGGTTGCAGTGAATATGTCTAGGTTTTGGTCCCCTGAGCCCTCTTCATCTAATGGAGTGAGGACAGAAGTATTTTTGGTATCAGTAACAGGAGAAAATGAGGGCTTTTCTGTTTGTCTCGTGATAGCACTGTCTTGTTCCTCTTCTTCCTTTGCCTGACTTGTGGTAACAGTCTCTTGTGTTTCAGGTGACACTGGTGTCAGTTTCTCACTACTGTAGAGTGATGAAGCTTCTGTAACAGCAGTTGTTGAAGTATCGCTAGTTTCAGATTCACGTAATGCTGTGACTGATGGTGACTCTGTCCTGAAATTTGAAGGGACAGTTGTTGCAGTGAAGACTGACTCTTCAATGAACTCAGTAGTGCTGTCTCCAGAATTTTCTATATCTGTGATAATGAGGAATGATGAATTTTCAGGTTTAACAGTTGATCCACTGAAGAAATGAATGGACTCCACCATTGTAGGCTCAATGCTAATATCTTCATCCTCAATTTCTGTAAAGGTAGTTGATATAACAGAAGCCAAACTTGGAATTAATGTTATTGAACTTGTTAGTGTCTCATCAGAGATAGGAGAAACTGATGGTTCTCCTCTAAATGATGACATTTCTGTCTCATCAGTAATAGGAAAAAATGAGGGCTTTTCTGTCTGTTTTGTGAAAGCACTGTCTTGTTCCTCACCTGGCAGTGCTGTTGGCTTCTCAGTGTTGAACAAGAAGGAAGCTGTAGGAGCTGGAGTGTCTTTGCTGGACAGATCAGCTGTCTGTTCACCTGAGCTCTCTTCCTCTGGTGTTGGGGAAGTAGAGCCTTTCTCTGGTGTTAATGAATCTTCTTCTGTCAGACTTGTAATTACATTTGCTTGTGTTTCAGGTGATACTGATGTTGGTTTCTCTGTTCTGGAAAGTGATGAAGCCACAGTGACAGTTTCCTTTAACGTAACACTCATTGATGTAGTCTCGGTGCTAGACCCTGAGGAGACGGTGGCTATTGAAATTAGTGACTCTCCAGTAAAATCAACATTGCTGTATCCAGAACTTTCAGTATCAGTGGTAGTGAAAAATGTTAATGATGATGTTTCAGGTTCCATGGTTGTTCCACTGAAGGAAGGAATGGACTTCACCATTGGTGGCTCAATGCTAATCAATCCATCCCCAGTGTCTGGAACAGTAGATGATATAACAGAAGCTAAACTTGGAATCGGTGTTATTGAGCTTGTTAGTGTCTCATCAGAAACTGGAGAAAATGTTAGTTCTCTTGTGAGTGAGGGCATTTTTATGTTACGTGTTTCAAGACTTCCTGTTGTTCCAGGTGAAATTGATGTTGGTGCCTCAGTGCTGTAGAGAGAAGACATACCTGTGACAGCAGAGGTCGGACTGAATATGTCTGGGGTGTTGTCACCTGAACCATCTTTATCTGCTGGAGTTATGACGGAAAATTTCTCTGTCTCATCTGAAACTGAGGGTTTTTCTGTCTGATCTGTGAAAGAACTGTCTTGTTCCCCAACTGGCAATGCTGTCGACTTCTCTGTGCTGAACAACGAAGAAGCCGTGGGAGCAGAAGTTTGTTTGCTGGACATCTCAGTTGTCTGTTCATCTGAGCTCTCTTCATTTGTTGTTAGGAGACTAGAACTTGCCTCTGCAGTTACTGACTCTTCATCAATCTTACTTGTAACAGTCTCTTGAGTTTTACCTGACAATGATGTTGGTTTCTCAGTACTGTAGAATGATGAAGCTGTAGTACCAGCTATTTTTGAAGTATCACTTATTTCAGCTTCTTTTTCAATGTCTGTGAGAATCAAGAGTGATGTTGTTTCTGGTTTTGAGGTTGAGCCGCTGAAGGAAGGAATCGATTCAACTATTGCATTTTCACTGTTAATAATGTCGTCATCAATGTCGGAAACAGTAGGCAATATATCAGAGACTGAAATCAGCGACTTTTTATTTGAGCTTGATGTGGTCATATCTGAGACCGAAGAAACTGATGGTGATAGAATTGTTGTCTTTTCCGTTTCACCAGTTTCTGTTGTTGCAGGTGACATCACTGTTGGTTGTTTAGTGCTGTAGAGAGAAGACGTAATGATAGAAGAGGTTTGAGAGAAATTGTCATGGGTTTGGTCACCTGAGCCCTCTTCAATGGTTCGAGTGAGAACAGAACTTTTCTCAGTCTGATAAGTCACTGAAGTAAGTGAGGGCTTTTCTTCCTGATCTTTGACAGCAATGTCTTGTTCCTCAACTGGATGTGCTGTTGGCTTCTCAGTGCTAAACAGAGAGGAGGCTGCAGCTGTAACAAAGTGTGTTCTTGAATCTTCAGCTGTCCGTTTGCCTGAGCTTTCTTCATCTGTAATGATTTTTATTGAGACTGTCTCTGCCAGGCCAGAGGCAGTAGATGTGCTTAGTTGTAATGAAACTGCTGTTTGCTTTGTCTCTTCATACAATGTTGTTGGTTTCTCAGTGCTGTACACAGACGATTTTGTTGTTTGCCCTACATAGCTCACCTCTGCTGCTGAAGTGGGTTGTGTGCTGTCAGTGAAGCCACCAACTACTGGTTCCGGTGAAATGGATGGTTTTTCCATGTGTTCTTTTGTCACTTCCCTGCCTGTGTTAAATGTAGAGGAGGGAGTTGAGGTCATGCTGATGTCAGAAGAAAACTCAGTCCTTAATGTTTCTTCTGATGATGCTTCTGTAATTCCACCCTTTGATGTTTCAGGTGATATTGTCTGGCCTTCAGAGCTCACTTCATCTACGGGTGTGAAAATTGAGCTAACTTCAGATGTAACTGATATCCTTTCAGTAGTTGTGAGCAGATGAGCTACTGTGCCAGCTGTGGTTGAACCATAAGATTTTTCATATTGTGTTGTTTCTGTAACAGCTTTCTCTGTGCTAAGCATGCTAGCTGCTGCAGTAGCTTCTATTGATGTTGTAACAGATGTTTGGTCATCTGCACTTTTTCCAGCAGTACTAGGCTGAAATGAACCTTTCTCTGTAATGCTACTTACTGAGATCACTGTTGAAGGTTGTGTTTGAGTTGTGTCCTTCGTTACACCTGAAATTTCCACTTTTGAAATTGCAGTTGAAACAGACTCATCTGGTTTGATAGGAGAAGCAGGGGTGGCCACAGATGATGAAGTTTGATCTATTGAAGCCTCCATATCTGTGAAACCGGTGGCAGTTTCCTCACTAGTATCGACTTTTTGGTCAGGTAAATCAGTCATTACTGATTCACTTTCTGTTGAGTATTGACTGAAAAATTCAGTGAATGAAGCCATTGTTGTCTTGATAATTTCAATAGCAGTGTATAAGGGGGAAGCAGTGGTTGCAATAGATTCATGAGAGGGAAGAGATGTTTCATCTTGTTTCCTCTCCTCGTGTGCAGTGGTGGTTGCTGAAGTTTCTTCCGACTCACCAGTGGCGGGAACAGATGTTTTACCTGTGCCTGCTGTTTGTACTGATTGTGATGTTACTTCCCTCTCCCTTGCTTGATCTGTCGTTTGTGTAGGGCTTAAACTTGAAGATGTTGCAGTCCCTGCAGAAGTATGTGATGGAGGGCTGGTTGTAAACAAGTTTACTGTTTGGACCCCTGAACCCTCCTCCTCTGGTATAGACATTGCATCAGTCGCAGCTTTCTCAGTAGGTGAGATGAAAAGTACTTGGCTGACTGTACTCCTTCCCTGACTTATCACTGTCCCCTCTGAAGTTTCAGCCAGGGTAGGTGCAACAGATGATGAGGATTCAATGCTGCCTAAATCTATGGCTGGTGTTATCTCAGTCTTGGCTGTCTGTTCAGGAGAGGCTGATCTACTAGATACTGAAGGAGTCACTGTACTGAAGGCAAACTCTTTTGGGGTTTGGGTCTCTTTCCCTCCCGCCACATCTTGACTGAAGCTCTGTGAGTCACTAGTTGTTGATGTTGGTGTTTTCCCATCAGAGTCATCAGAGGAGGGAGTGGACACACTCTGTAACGTAGAGTGATTGCTGTCTTCTGCAGCTGGAGTGGAAGATGTGCTCTTTGTTTCCCCTGTGATTTCCTCTTTATCCATGGCTCTGTGAAGTTCAGTTGAAGAAATATCAGAGAATTTGTCCTCTGCTTCCCCTGTCTGAGTCACTTCTGAGTCATCTTTTACAGAAGTTGGAGTCCTCCCTGACTCGTCTACCTCTTCTTGTAAAGATGTGGTAATGACAGTAGTGGTTTCCTTATCAGCCTTTGTTGTTTGGGTTTCTCCAGTTTTTTTGGTGATCTGTGGCTCAGCCGGTGTTACTGTAGGAACAAAGTCAGCAGAGTTAGCTGGGACATCACTCATCCCCCCTGTGACATTTGTGGCAGCTGGACCAGCTTCAGTTTTCTGTGTAGTTTTGGATGGAATCTTGCCCTCCACTGTTGAGACTGGAACCGAGGTTGAGTGTTTCTGTGTGGGGCCATTTGTGCTCAGGTCATTTTCTTTAGGGAGTATGTGAGGAGGTGTTGATTCAACTATTGGGATTATATCAGGATCATATTCATCAACATCTGGGATCAATGTAGAGACCAATACTTCTGTGGGTTCCTCCATAGATTCAGTGGAGCCATTAAGATGATTGGTCCTACTAGAATCAAACACCTTGGTTATTTCATCGCTTGCTCCCAGAGTTGTCACATTTGTCAAAATCTGGGTACCTTTGGCCTCTATGTCTTCTGGGCTCTGTGGCTCTAATGTGATCTCATGTTTACCATTTATAAAACTAACAGCTGGAGTGAGGGTTGGAGTGCCTTGAGAGAAAAGGTCTGGGTCTCCACTCTGCAGGATGGGTGCACCATCGGCTATGGAGGGGGTTGGATGGTCAGGCACAACTGGTATGGCAGGAGACTGAAAATCTTGCAGCTGTTGAGCCTGGTCAACTGTAAAGAAAATAAAGAAATATAAGGGCAGACTGTGACATTTTGAGTGCAAAGCAATTCAGCATTCTGAATTTTTTTTTTTTCTCAATTAAGCATTCCTTCTCAAAACTGGATTGGTGAGTTCTATGTCTGTACACTTGTAAAAATACTTACTGTTCACTGCATCTGCTACTGAGCCAATAAATTTAAAAAAAAAATACAAATAGAAGATTTGAATGATTGATGAATTTCACAGTTCTTATTAGTGTTAATAATTCTTTAAACCTAAAAAAGTTCTGAAATAAGCAAACATTACGAAACATTGCAAATAAATCTCTTTCCAAAATATTTGAAAGCTTTTGCTTATTAGTGTCTGAACTTCAACCAAACCATAAATAAAACGTTTTATTAAGGGGATCATCCCGAATGTGGCTGTTTTTAGTGAGATGCTCCATGAGCTCATATTGCTGTTTTTTATTCATTTATTTGTTGATTTTTGTATATCATGTCATATATGAGGTATTTTATGTTTGTTGTTGTATATGTTGGATTTTAAAATGTTGCAAGTTTGTACAGCTGCTATCTTGGCCAGGTCTCTCATGTTAAAGAGATTTTTTTTTATCTCAATGGGACTTCCTGTTAAAATGATGGGAAAATAAATTAATAAATAATAATTCAAAGATTATATTCCAAATTGATGTGAAAAGAAAACATTTCTTCTCCTATTTTGACTGAAAAAGGATTACACATTCGACACAGAAAATATGAATCAAAGTATATATCAGTATGTCGACAACATTTATAGCATATATAATATGCAACTATAGCTGTGACTGGTCAATGTTTTGTTAAGACATTTCAGAACATATTCTCATGTATGTAGGATATAGAATATGAAAACCATATCATATAATTCAATCCAAAACAACATTGTTACAATCTACAGCTTACAATATTAAATGAGAGTTTAATCAAAACATTTATATCCAAATTCTTAGTAAAAATTAACATTAACATTAACACATAAATTAAAAAAAAAACCCATCATAACCCTCATAAAGGTAACATATAGTAGTATTGATTCAGGTATCATTATGTTTTGAAAGTGTTCATGTTACTGTGCCTACTCCTTGCATATTATCTAAATACCAGTCGACAGACTAAGTGATTTCAGATGTCAGCAGCTGTCTGCTCATAATTTTAAGTCAAACACAGAAGCAGCGTTAATTTCCCTTTACAGCATGCAATGTTATCATCATCTACCTACGCTCTGTTGCTTCAGATGGGTTTATGTATTCATATGAATAAAGAAGATGTTTTCTGGCTGGAAATAAGCCACCTCCTCTACAAAATAGTTGCCTTAAATTACTACACAAAACCAAACTATCAAGATATTAAAGCTTTTATATTACAGCTCTATTTAGTAAACTAATTGATGCCAATCGTAACATTTGAAGGTAAGAAAAGGGCTTGACTCCATGCTCTCTCTTTAAGAAAAACAAAAGCTGGCATGAGGTAAAATCCTGATGACGCCCACTGAATGTCCAGGTAAAGTGACTATAGAAAGGAATATTGTTACATATGAAGAATTGTGTGGCTATCCCTCCTACAAGAATATGCATTCATTTTTTGCATGCCCATAATTAATAAAAAAAATCATTGAGTGTGCCATAGTGACAGATCTGGAATTAACAGGAAAGGGAGCTGGTTTTAATCCTAAAATGAACAGTTTGGTCCTGTTCAGCATGAACTGTTTACCAATGTTTTCTTAGGTAGGTAGTACAAGCAAAGAGGAGGATAAGAGTATTCACACACAAAAACCTGAAATCCTTTATACACACTTTACTACCTTTTTCTCTGCCCCCTGTCCCCTCTCTCTTTCTGTTTCCCACAAGTGGTGATTCAGAAAGATTATTGGTTGCAAAGACGAACACCTGCACCAGCTCAGCTCTGCACAAAAGACACCTGTTTAGAACCCAGGTCAAACCTGGGAATTCAGGCAATGGACTCACCTAACAGACCCACACACACTTCATACTCACACACTATCTTTTTCTGTCTCTCTCTCTCTTTCACACACACACACACAGACACACACACACACACAGACACACACACACACACACACACACACACACACACAAGTATAGGCCTTTCCCTTTAGTCCCCCTCCACCTCGCAGCATCAGTTGGCTGTGCTGAAGTCCCAAAACCACATTAAACATGAATGTCCAAATCTAAATAGCACAAAAAAGCACTGCCAACCCTAGTCTTCATAGTTTTTTCCAGCCTATCTAAAGAACCCCCTAGTGAAAAACATGTGATTATGTGATTATGTATCATAATCACCATTAACATCTTTATGTAAACTACTTTGTGAAATTTAATAGTATTAGTATAAAGGAGAGACTTTCATCCTGTAAAAAAAAAAAAAAAAACTACCCCATTGGTCATCTGTGCAAGCAGCTTATTTTGACTCCTGGTTACTTTTTGTTGTTATGCCACCTTTAGTCGCCATACTAAATATGACGGGACCAAAGGAGGAAGTTACAACTTAAACTGCATGTTTATTATTATAACCATGATGATGATGAGAACGGTGATCCTCTAACCTTAAGGAAGTTCTTATTTTAACCCAAACCATGATCTTTTCCTGAACCTAAGGAAACCATAAACGTTCCACAACCTTAACCATGTCTTTATAATTGTTACAATAACAGCGATACACCTGCCACTGGTACGGTCCTATGGGTCGTATCTGAGGGCAGAGGCAAATTACCTATATGGTCGTTAAAGTTGGAGGACGTTATAAATCAATGAGTTTATGACCATCAGCGCCATATTTGTGACTAACCTATAAATATATATAATTGGAGGCATGTAGTTTACTGAAGATGGTAAAAATTAAGGTTTGTGGCATATCATTAGATTCTACAGTGGTTAAAAAAAAAAGACAAACTGGAGTTCAGCAGCGATCTATGCAAATTGTGGGCTACAAAATATTTAAAGGAATACTTCAACATTTTAGGAACTAGATTTATTTGTTTTCTGATAGAGAGTTAAATAAGAAGATGGATACTACTCTGATGTCTGTCTGTTCAGTATGAAGCTACAGCCGGTTAGCTTAGCATTGCCTAAAAAGATTGTAACAGGTGTAAACAGCTAGCTTAGCTTTGTCCAGCAGTTACAAAATCTGCCTACCAGCACCTCTGAAGCTCACTAATTAACACCTTATATCACTTTTGTTTAGTCCGCACAAAAAATGAAACATAAAAACAACAACTCATTGTTCTACTGGGTTTACATGCCATACTATTTCCTGGCCACAACCAGTTGACGAGCAATAAGCAGAGACTCCAGGAAGTTATGGCTCCCGGTCAAGAAATTGTCTGGCACATAGCCCCCTATAAAACGGCTAACTGCCATTTTCACACATCAGTTTTTGTACGTATCATACAAATGAGTTATAATGACAGATTTGTTACTGTTTTGTTACAGTCATGCTAGCTGTTTCCCATTGTTTCCAGTTAAGTCTCTTAACTTAAAGTAACAAATTCATCGACTGTAGCCTTAATTCATTTTGCAGAAATTAGAGCAATATCAATCTTCTCGTCTAAGACTCTAACAGAAACAATGAATCAGTTTAGCAAGCGTTACTGAAGTGAATGTTGAATAGATTTTTTACTGCAGTAAGAATGTACTGTATATGGTTCTGTGCATGGTTTTGTGACATTTGTGGTTGACACGCCTCAGAGTATCAGCATTTCAACAAGTAATAATATGTTATTTAACACATGGTAAACAGTGGATTTAATTGTCTTCAATTAATCAGAAACACATGGGCAATGTTCACATGACCATTAAACTGACAACAATAGATACTCATTCATTAATTCTTCTCTAAACATCCTGATATTATTGTGCACTTTGTTACCATCCAGCCAGACAATATGCTTTTCTGCACAATATTTTCCACAAGCTTTTCCCACACAAACTGGGAGGGCAGAAAGAAACATCAAGTCCCTCAGCTGAGCCACATCACATGATGTGGCAGTAAAAGTCGCTAAAATCCCCCGCTTCGGTCAGGCAGCTTCCAGCTGTCCTCACAGAAAGGGGAGACTTTGTATTAGCAATGACATCACCTCTTGAGGTGGTGTCCAGTCTCTGCTGAAGACAGGCATCTGTGCTTACTCAGGTAAACTGCCAACTGACCCCTGTTATTGCCAGACTGGCTGTCAGTAAGCTAGTACATGCACAAACAAGGAGAGAAATTCTGCAAATGCATAGTTATTTACAGGATAAATACACACAGGGCATACAGACACACAGACAGATTTTGTATCTTTTTTTCCGTTTAGTACTGTAGATGCACACACAAGTATACGCGCTATGTAATGAGTACTTTTGGAGGCTAAACTGACCACACTGCATATACACAGTGCTGATGAAAACACCAGCAGTTTGAATGTGTATAACTTGGAGTACAGACCGCTGCTCTCTCAGGCAGACTTAGTACCTACTAGGAATCCAGACCAAATTCCAAAAACTGCCAAATAACCAATTAATTCACTTACTTTCCAATACTTTCCAATTCACCAGGTCCCTTCCCTCCAACACAAGCTTCTCTTCAGGGACAAGGAATGAGTAACCATGGCAATGTTTGCAGCTCAGATGGGGAGCAAATTTACAAAGTAAAAAATGATGCAGCTGCTGTTTACATGTGAGCTCATATGCTGTTGGCCTGAAAGTCATGGCCTAAATATGTATTTTCAGTTTCTAAGTTTTCATGACTTAAAGATAACTAGATATTTTTAAGTCCTGTCTGCAATAACATAATTGAGATAACTCAAAAAGGAAAATTTTATCCCACAAAGAAGCAGAAATACAGACCATATAATATCACTATTATATAAAAATGACAGTAGAAACACTTTGAAAATGGACAAACTGGATATAAAACTGTAAGAGATAATTATCTCAAATATGAAAGTTGATTTATGATTGCATATGTACCAGTAATCTAGAGTCAGTCACTTTGAAGGTTTGAGACCGAAAATTTAAATCAAACGAAACTTAGCTATTCTTTATGCTGATCTACAGTATTAACCACCTATCTAAAGCTTTGAAGGACACAGATGTGTTTACGCAAAGGTTATAACAACCTTAGTAAATTATATTTAACATTAAGTTTTAAAACTTCCGTCTTTTAAATATTTTGTTCATAATGTGATCCTGATCCCATTCTCTCCCCATCTGCCGTCTCCTTATTTCATTTTTCCCCTCTCTTTTCCTCTATCTTTCCCATCTTCTCTTGCTTGTCTGTGTCAAAATCGTTATCAGGACATCTGCTCAGTTGGATTGACAAAGGAGGTCGTAAGCCCAAGCAGTCATTCAGCAGGAGTTCAAACTGAGAACACACATCAAAATGAGACCGAGGGAACTGGAAAACAAAACGCTTCAATTTGGTTGATTGCAGAAGAAGCAAACATGTGTACTAGTATGCTGTAACTGCTATTACTGTATATGTAGATTACAATTACCATTAAAAAACATTATATTTGCACAGCAAGTCACTAAAACTTAACTAAACTTCAACAGTTTAAATGCTTTAGGAAAAATAGCAAAATCATAATGGAAAAAAAGAAAACACTTTAGTTTGAGCATTTGATTTGAGCAGGATATACTTTTTTTTTTTTTTTAAATCATACTGCTCAACAGCAGAGGCCCTATACACTGCCTATGCCGTCTTTGCTTTACCTCAGTTTACTTCAACCACTATACATTCTCACTGAACGTCCAAATCAGACCTTCTCTCGACTTCAGCACCCTGGTCAGCACAGCCTCCCCCAACTCCCACAATATTATCATAAATCAGCCGAGAAAAAATCTCGGAGACAATGCAGCCCCGTAATTATTATGACATCACTCTTTCTTTTCGTTCTTGTGGTCAAATAACGGTGAAGTGATTGCATTTCCTCTTCAAACAACCAAATCTGAATTACATTTAAATTAGAACTGTTTGAATTGAATACTAATATGTCAAATGAAGCTTCAAACGTTTAAGGTATTGTTGGTATGTCTTACTTGACACATTCTGCATCTGCATCAACCTGGTCACTTGGATGGAAAGCTCATCAGGGACCACTGTACCTGGAGTGGCGGTCATGTCGGCCACAGCTGAAGCCATGGGAGCAGATGTAAGGAACTCTGTACCAACATCTGCTGCTGTATCATCCTCTTTCAGGGTGTCACCGCTGTGCTCTGGCACCCAGGTGGCTGACTCATCAAAAATGCTTGTTGTCATATCCTCGGCTGAGGTTCCACTGTCAATCAGGATGGTGGTGGATGTCACAGCTGCTGATGTGGTTTTTTCCTTGTGGATAACAGCCAGTGTCTCTACATCCTGCATTTGAGGTGTGGTTTGTGTTGTCTCTACGGGTCCTGTCTGGTGGCTCACCTCTTTGCCAGGTTGGGTGTTAAACATAAAGGTGGTGTCAGTGGGAATGGCTGTTGGGGTTGTTGCTCCATCAGTAATACTAGTTTTGTCTGATGGGCTGGATGAGAAGTCCTGTTGGGGTGGCTGAGTAGGTGGCAGTCCAGATACAGCAAAATCATTCTCATTCATGCTGGGATCATTATCTGGGAATTGTGTTGTTGAATAAAGCCCAGTGAGTGAGGGTGTTGATTCTGAGGAACCGAACACTTCCCCACTGGTCAGTTCAGTTGTTTCTGTTGGAGTGTCGGTGAGGTCAGAGGTCATCTCTGGGGTGATCTCCAGAATAGTTTCCTCAGTCTTCCCCTCAACAAACATGGGCTCTGTGCTGAGAGAGGCGTCTGGTATCGGGACATCAGGTTGGATTGTGCTGATCTCAATCACTGAGTGATCATCTGGCTCTTCAACGGGCTCAGACACCAATTCTGTGGTATTAAAGATTTCTGTTATGTATTGGAGCTCCAGGTCTGGTGCAGCTGTTATGTCATCAGTTTCCTCATGTTCTTCTGTGATGGTAGGTGCGACTGTGGTGATTAATTCTTCTTCTTGGCCTGCTGGAGTGGGGCGAGGTGGAGCCATACTGGTAGAGAACATAGACAAGGCCTCTGCAGGAACTGGAGAGTCTGGAGATTCATCCGCCTCCGATACAGTTTCAGATGTTGGGGTTAGCGTAGTGGTGCTACTCTCCAGTAAAGGGATGGAGGAAGTGGAGCTGATGGTGGAAGAGGTGATGGTGCCGTCCACAGGCACATCCACAAAGGAAGTCTGGTTGATCACCTCTCTCCTTCCTACAAAACACACATAAGCACATATACAACACGCACATAAGAACCTGAATCAAATGTTACACATATATGATGTGTTAAACTAAAACAATCTTTATATAAATATTTTTTTTATTCCTTGTAAGTATGTGAAGCAGGCAGTTTGCGAGACAAGCTTTATGAGTTAAAAAGCAGTCAAGGAGCAATATACCACAGCTGCAATAACAGTGTAACCCAGAGTTAAAAGTTTCCTGGAAACCTTAATGTGTAGGACTTCCTCTCTTAACCCTTCGTGTTGTTTGTAACTAGCACTACTATCAATTCATACAATGTTCTCAAAGAAACAGCGGAACCAATGTTACTTAAAGTTACTGGGAAGGTTTTCATGTTTAATAGTCTTTCTCTTATACCTGATTAAAATAGGATATTCTGTCATCAGTTTGACGCAGATGGGGGGATTTTCAATGTGTTCTGTTTTCCATGGAAACCAAGAGCACTTTAATTGTTTCTCTCAACATTTCCTGATCTTCCTGAAAGGATTCATATGACTGTAACAGAGGAATTTAACAGCATATAATCTTTAAGGAATCTAGTGTTGTGGTTTTGTTAGAGTTGCCCTGTCTATTTTTGTCCTCTACTCTACCCTGTGAACCATCCCTCCTCCAACAGTTGGTCTGAGTGTTTACTTACATTTTTTGTACTGTCATTGACAGTACAAGTACCATCATCTATCAGTGATGGTCCTCAAATGCTCACTAATGAACTTGTCTACCTATTCTTAAGGTTTTATTGAGTAAATCCCTTTATGTTTCTCTTGAACATGTCTCTTCCTCCGTGTGCCTCTGTCCTCCAATGCTCTCTCATTTACTCGCACCCATAAAAAGCAGTTTAAAAGCTTTAGAAAGCTTTCCTCTGTTGCACAGACAGATTGTGTAAAGCCAGCTGTTGACCATTATGTACTAGCCTTCTTTCCTCATGAAACTACAGTATCTCTGATGTAAGGTTAGACACATGTTTTTCCCGAACAGGGAAAAGATAGCCTAGTCTCAGAGAGAGTTCATTATCTCACCAATGCATTTGAGCTGTTGCTGTTAGTGACGCCTTTTTTTTCTTCTGGGCAAATACATACACTTAATCGGAGACCAATACCCCCTTTTTCCCACTGCACCCACCTTCTTTCTCCTTGTCTAACTGTGTTGTCTTACTGACATAGGTTTACACAATATTTCTTTTTTGAGATATTATTGGGAGTGGGAAAGCAGGAAATGATGAAGTGAGTCCCACCAAACAAGGGTACTTGAAAAGCACTTAGACAGGGGCGTAAATACAACATGACTGAGAGAGCTGACATGGAATACACAGAGCAGGAGGTGAGGGTGGCCTGTTTGTGTGCCCTCTGAACTCCATGGGGACTTATCACCGCGAGAGTTAGCGTGCCTCAGGGGCAGTAAATGGCCAGGCAGGGGACAGCTTATCTATCCAACCTCTCATTTGTAAAGATGGAAAGGCCAGGTCAAGGGTCACCAAGGATGACTGAATTTAGAAGTCCGGTAGTAGCTTTGTCCATTATCCAAACGTCTGCTCTGATAAGTACAAGTGAGAATGACAGAGGGCAAACTCTGACAGCGGAAATGAGAGGAGAAAGGTGAAAAGGGAGTTGGATGGTGTGACTAAAAAGGCTGACAGGTGTGGTATTAGTTACTTTTGCTGCTTCTCTAAATGGCGACTATCATCTGTCATTTGGTTTTGCCCTGGGGATACCGATTAGTTAAGAACACTTTATATTTTGAGAGGTTAACCTAATTCCACAAAATTCCAGTGAACCATGAAGTGTCAGTATTTATATTCTCCTTTCTTCCCGTGGTCAGTATTGACCATGGTTTGAAAAAAGAAGTCGTTTCCATGCATACCTAAGTGCGTCCGACAGACAAGTCCTTGGAAAGTGAAAAAAAGTTTACAGAAAAAATAAATTAATGAATTTCTACATCCCCAACACCTACGCTGCTGGGGTTTCTTTTGGATATATTATGATTGGAATTACAATTTATTTGGCCTTTTATAAATATGATAATAAAAATCTGAATATTCTGAATAGTACTCAAGTACTGTTTTAGTTTGTTTCACACAGCAGTGAGGTTTTATAGGGATAAAGCTTAAGAGGCCTTGACTAGCCCATCTGGAAGTAAAAATGATATGAAAAAAAATGAAAAAAACACAGACAGATACTGACTGTTCCCAAACTCTCAAGCAAACTATCAGACATTAATTTCTCCATTAGAATAAGAACTGGCCTGTCCATTGCTTTTAAAGTAAACAGAGTTTACCAGTATAATTTTACCCTCCTCTTGGCTAATTTTGTTGCCATAGGCATGGGCGGGAAACTAAAACGTGAGAAAGTGAGGTCAACTTGACACTGCAAACTGCGAGACTAGTCTGGAACATAACATGCAATGCCCATAAGAAAATAATTCCTCTGCTTTGCTCCAGTTGTTGTTGTCATTGAAATTATACATAATGCAAGAAATAGAGACACAGAGTGAACGGAACAATGGACAAAAGATGAGATAGGCTCTAAACATTTTAAAATGTTGGTCTGGTTTTACATGTGGGAATATGTACAGTGGTGCAAAGAAGCAGAAAATCAAAGGGCGAGGGAGCAGAAGTGAATACATGTAGGAGATGAGATCATAGCTCCTTATAGCCCAGGCCTGGTTTTGGAATGGTCTGTGCTTTCAATCACTGTCTGTCTTTTACAAACCAAAATATAAACATATACACCACATGACCCACCATATGCAGGCACAACTTTGTTCCATGACATACTGTAAATCTACTAAATAATAAGACCCATGGAGTTAGTTTACCTTTAAAACAGTAAGCTCCAAGCTTCATAGTTGGTTCTGGGAAGCCAGTCTGGTTTCTGTAACGATACATGGTTCTGACGCCAAGCAGGCCTCCCCCACACTGCACTCTGGGTACTGCAACAGGATGTCGTACACTGCCATCAGAGAGCCAGCCATAGTCACATCTGTCGAGGCCCTGTCGCCAGGCAGCATGGAGCTGGCCAGGGGTTGCCAAAACAGCCTTCCTCTTCTTGCACTCTTCACGGGCCTCCTCAAAAGTCATCTTATGGATCACAGGGGCATAATACACTTCACCTAAATCAAAGAGGGATAATGAAGACTCAATGCAGAAGCACAAAGTCAAAGGCAAAAATGACAACGAATTGTCAGTGATCACAGCAACAAAATCTGATCACTCTAAGCAGCAGTGATGAGATTTTAGGAATCTGATCACTTCCTCAGGACCCAAAAAATGAATAAACAAAAAATGAATAAACATATTTATGGTTATTCATTGTTCAACCAATCCCCTCCACTTAGTACTCAGTACAATACCACTAAGAGATGGGCAGTCATTTCACATTTCTGTTTTAAATGTTGAACTTAAAACCGAGCTGAAAAGCCTAATATTTTGAGTAATCTCAAGCCGCAGATGCTTAGACCATTTTGACCTTTTAGAAGAGACATAGCCCGAAAACAGCTGACAAATGTCGCAGCTGTGCAGGGCACAGACCCAAAACATCTCCCACCGATCATATTTAGGACAACAGTAGTTCATTCATTATATTAATCTGAGGTGGGATAGCAATGCAGACAATGTGCCTGGCCTGTCAATGAATGCATCTGTGCTTCAGGACATTAGGTTTCCCCTCGCGGATGAGTGAACTAGATTATACCTTCTACGTTTTATTCCTTCATGTTGTTTGTGTAAGGATCTTACCTTCAGGAAGGTTACTGCACTATGACATTTATTAATATTTGTATTTGCCAACAGGAATAATGGATACAAAAGACTACAGAAAGGCAAGATCGTGATTGAAACCAAACAACATTACAAGAGAGGATAACTGCATGTTTTCACTTAGTCTTGGGCGTAACGTTTCAAATATCCCATGTTGGTTTCATCCCATTGATTTACAATGTCATTAACATTAGGAGATGTTTTCCACCCAGAAATGTACCTCTTAAAAGCAGCCATGGAAAACTTAAAACTTTCAACAACCAAAGTTCCCTATTTTACACAGTGATGTTATGTACAATTAAGGGTATTTCAACAGCGGCTTTATAAGCTATAAAAGTAATTTGCCTTGACACTGTGATCATTTGGAGGTTTCGTAATTTTAGCCCATTTCTGCCCATTAAACATTATATTGATGACTACCAGTAAGTTATTGGTAACCACAAGTTTTATATTAGAAAAAAACTATTTATCATGTACTATATATGTCAAACTGTCCTGGAAAAAAAGAAAAAAGTGATATGATATTAATCAACATGGCAACATGGCAATATCCATGGCATTGTCGTTTGCCAGCAATCTAATACGCAAACTGATGTAAACACAATGTCCCAAGGAAATGTCTATTATAATGCTTTCTATCACCAATTAATACACAAAATAAATCAGACAACCAGAAACCCAGTAAATCAAAGCAATTAACTCTTGAGATAAGTATTTTGTGGTATGTGTGTAACAGAACGTTTAATGACTACACAGCTACCCATTGTTTGCAACAGGTCCAGAATACAGTGAGGTCACAAATGCATTTATAGTTTCTTGGAGAGATTAAAGAGCTAAGTGGAAGATGTATGTGTAAGTTCCTGATGGCTGTGGGATGGGGTTACGTTCCCTGGCTGACTCCATCATCAACATCTGCTCATAACACTAATAATACAAATTTAACAATACTGGCTTATGGCTTCATATTCACAAATAATTTGTAAAACTAGTATTATGTTCTGTTGCAGGGGTGCACTGTACTCATCCCAGATAACAAGAGCAACTACGGAGGGCTGATTGGAGTTCAGATGTATCAACGGGGATGTTAGCGGTCATAAATATCTCTGAGTGGAGTTGAGTCCATCAGCCGTAACAGACTGGATAATGAACAAACAGAAAATGACTTGCCAAAAGACACTAAAAGCCCCCATTATCAAAAAATTTTTTCAGTGACTTTTTCAAAAACCACTTTGAACAACAATGAATTTTGATTTCTGCTTTAGAGTCAAATTATTAGGAGCTTCTCTCTAAACCTAATTCCCTCTCTACAACACATGGCACTGTTTGACCCAACAATATATACAAAAGATCACATGTTGTCAACAATAAAATTTTCAAACAAAACAATCAAGTGTATTTCCACAGCGGTGTCATAAGCTGTAAAAGTTATTTGCTTTGGCACTGTGATAATTTGGAGGTTTCGTCATTTTAGCCAGAGGGTGTGTCAGTGTCTCTATACAACAACTCTTTGCTTAGAATTACAACAGCCTAATTTTGTAGCTGACTTACCATTAAGTTTATCTACATAACAGTATACATCATAGGTCTCCGTGGGTTTCCTGGTTCCATATGACCTAACGCCAGGTTTAGTCTGGAGGTTGCCATAGCATCCTTTCCTTGGCTTTGTAATTGGGTATCTATGCAGTAAAAGAAAGGAAGAGCCTTTATAACACACAAGTGAAACCATCTTATCTTTGTGCCAAAGTATTTTACATCACATCAGAACACAAGTAAATATATATCATTAAATAGCAGTGTTGTTTAAAAGAAATTACTTTTGACAGAGAATTAAAATGCAGCCAACCTCACTGTCTGGTCAGCAATCCAGCCGGCATCACACTGATCAAAGCCATCCTCATAGGCTGCTTTCAGTTGGTCATATGTAGCAATGGTTGCTCCAATATTTTGGCAAGTTCTGACAGCATTCTGGTAGTCCAATGTATACCTTCTGATGCTTTCCCGGTAGTGAAAAACAACACCTGAAAACAAATAGTAAAATGGAAAAAAAAGAATATCCAGAAATGAAAAACAAATATAATGCGGATTTGTATACAAACATTGACATAGTGATGTGGAATGCATCAGCATAATTTCAGTGGCATAAATTATGACAAATGTGAAATAATTAGGTCTTTCAGCTTTTTGGAAAGGAGAAATTTTACAATAAACCAAGAGGATAAGAAAAATACTCTACAGTTCACCACAATTGAATAAGACAACTGCAGATGATACCATGGCCCTGAAATCCCCATACTTGTGGACAGTAAACAGATGCAGAAGATATGATTGATATTCCTAATTAACAATGCAGATAGTTGGAAAAGAGGATGTGTAGATTTTTAACCAGTGAAAGACCAAACTATCCCAGTATCCCCCCACTCCACCCATGTTTTCTGCATCCTCAAAACATGAGTTATATCTCCCAGAATACTTCTCAAGTGAGAAAATGTAGAATGCACATAATGACACTAGGTAAGGACTGGTAATCCACCCCAAAGAGACTATAGCATTTGACTTGGAGGTACTGCAATAATGTTGCATTATCATATACATAATTTAAACCTTATATAAAGTTAATGATGGATATTGGGGAATTCTGTCTTTCCTCAGTGAAGGCAAGGTTTAAAAGACTTGGTAACACCCACTGAGTGCCTCAGCAAAGAGAAAAATCTCCACTGACAAGGTGGCACCCAAGATGACAAGGGAGCATGAGGTTATGTAGCTTTTGCTTTGCTATACCAACATCAGGAATGTCATCCACATTTGGGCTCTAAATTGATTGGGTTACATGAATGAACACTGGAATTAAAACACTGCAGTACTTAGTATGGACAGAGACCCAAAGTCTCATCTGACTCTTTTTGAGGAGTGCATTGCCTCTAAAATAAGAACAACTGAAAACTGTGGTTACTCTATGTAACTACTGGGTAGCTGCTGCTATCAAAGTAAGCTGAAGGGCGTCCATAGTTCTCTCACACCGTTTACATTTCTATCACCACTTGTATTGCATTTCACTATTATTAAGCCCTTGCTGCAACCCCCTTCTACATGCAGAGAGTATCTTGAGGAAGTTATTTTAGAGTCTTCTGTCTGATTCTAGTATAACTTGGGAAGGATCTCACGAATGTCTTACCATTTACATCAAGGTTAACTGTATCCTGGGTGTCTTCAAGGCCGTACATAACCTCACAGCGATACGTGCCCGCATCACTGGCACGCAGCTTGACCATTGTTAGTGAGGCGTCACCAACATCCTCAGGGTGACTGGGCACTGATACACGGTTCCTGTAGCTGGAGCCTATCTTGATGACCCCATTTTGTGCAACCAGCACTGTGGATTCTTCTTCTCCCTCCATTTTAGTCCATTTAATCCGCATGTAATCTCTGCTATTAATGGCAATTCCATTGGGACTGATGACTGGTGCTAAGTTTGAGATGGTGGAGAAATGGCAGGGAAGATTTACTTTCCCTGAGAGGGATCCAGTGATTGGTCTGATGATCGATAATGTGTTGGAGGCTGAAAGACAAAAACAGAAGGGTTAATGCAGCTTTAATTCATATTAATTAATTCACTTCTGTATTTTTATGTGTTTTTTTAATCTTTCTTTATTTTTCTCCTTTGATACAAATATATATACATATATATATAATCTGTTTACTCTCATCCTAACAGATGCAAGTAGACACTATAAACTGTGAAACTCCTTTAAATTTACAGGGTGTAACACCTACACCCAACCTAATAAAAAAAACATGCATCATAGCCTGAAAACGGCTGTTGGAAAGTCAAACCTCATCCTTAAAATGATGGGTGTGGGAACACATTTAACACTGACTGTGGGTGTGTGTGCAGCATGTTTGTTAAAAGTAAAAAAACAAAAAAAAGTTAAAGATAATTAGTTAAACAGGTTGTCATGGTTGTATAAACGTTATGTTATGCCAGTGCTGAGTTCAGTGGATGTTAGTTTTACTTCCCAAATAATCTCTCCTTCATCTAAAGGAAGACTAACTGATGTTGACTGGTAGACCCACACAAAACAAAGTGAAATACAGTATGTCATCAGCATGCTGCACACTGGGCAATATTATGCATCTCACCTCTTATGACCTCCTACTCTGTTCTCAGCTGAAAACTGAAAAACTACTGATGTTACACACCTACATTGCAGCACGGGGTAAGGATATTTAATTTAATCCTACATCTTGAATATTCTGTTGCAATAGCCCTTCTGCTATTGCACTGCACCCAGACCAGATGCCAGACACAAATGAAAGGCAACAAGCTGAATCACACACAGCCCTGTGGAGAGGAAAAAAGATTTACCCTTTTTTTTTTCTTTTTTTGGAGTGTGTAGGGGAGCATTCACAGGTAACAATGTGGGGAATGCTCTAGAAACAGTGGTGGGACAGCCCCAGAGGCATGAGTTTGTGCGCTTTAACAGAGGGCCTTATTAGGATGAGGGGTGAAACCAGCTGTTATTTCCAGACTGGGAGCAGAGTCTAATTGGAAGGTGTCCATCCATATACCCAGAGACATAGCCAGGGACAAGGGGCCAGGAAAGCCAGGGGGCCCAGGGGGGCCCGAGATGCAAACCTGCATGGCTATGTTACCTTCACCTTTGATTAAAGTCTTGCAGGACGAAGACTGGAAGCAGCTTATCCCAGTCTTCAACTTTAAGAATAGAGTGAACCTTGATGCTTTGAGGCGCCCGACACATCAGTCAGTTTGCTTCTGATAAGCTGTGGAGTACGAATGCCAGCTGTTTGGTGAAACACGCAGAGGTGGACAGAAGAAGTAGAGTAGGAAGAGAGGGAGGAAGATAAAGAAAAGAAGAGAGAGAGGGAGATGGAGAGAAGGAGGGTGGGAGAGAGGATCGACTGATAAGGAGGGAGAAGCGTTTACTCAATCAAGACTTACCTGTTGCAGCTGCCGCGTCACAGAAAAAACATAACCACAGGATATGCTTTATATGTTGCATCATCTGTTGAAAAAAAAAACAAAAAGGTGCTTTAGGAAACAACTCATACAAGGTCTTTACATTTTATGTTATGTCTTTCTTTCTTTTTAGTGCATCCACATTTTCCTAGGGAGATATACGTTTGTTGAGTTATAATAGATAAATCTGCTTAAGATCTTTTCTATCATGCATGGGCATCAGAAAACTTCTGTGGCGTAAACATCTATCTCTAATCTAAATATAGCAAAACATCAAATATCCAACAGTAGTGCAACCTAAGATCTTTATTTTCAGGCGGGAATACATCTTCTAAAATGTTACCAATATAAAAAAAACTTTCATAGAGCCTTTTTTCTAGATAGTGATAGATTGTTTAAAAATGCTAACACTTTGAAAAGCCCCTTAGACACAAGGGAAATCACATTTACCTGAAATATCACTTTACCTGGCAGAATATTTTCAAATGTTCCTGTCAGAAATAAGGTTTTGGGGCAAAAGAGGAAGAAGTCCAGGTCTAGTAATTTTTACATCTCCGATTGCATATGTTGTTTAAGATTTACGTAAAATTATTTTTAAAATGTTTGTACAATGATACAGGCAGCTGCAGAAGGTTTTCTAGGAGTTCAAAAAAAAGACTCATTCAAATAAAGATCATTACTTAAGCATCACGGAGGGCGTATAATTGGTTGCAGATTTTTTGAGCCACTGGCCCTTTATACGCAGCCTGGAGATGCTCCCTGCTATTAACGACAGATATCTGTCTATACTTTCATCCAGTAAGACACTGATGAAAACTTTGAGTTTTGGTTTGGCTCCGTTATTATAATTTCCTTTTTTCATTTATTTTTTCTTCCCAGAGACACCTGTTGCTTGCGGATGCGAAAAAAATGCGAAAACATTTGGCGCAATCTCCAGTCCGCGTTGCTGATTTTGGAAAATCACTTGCGCTCACTCAGGAGCCAGACACTCTAAGTGTAGGTTATCCAAGGACATCACGGCATTACTGAGCGCGTTCGTGTTAAAGCATTTGTAGACCGAGAAGTGAACTTCAATGATTGCTCAGTTTTATTTGTCAAACATTTGCTCGAAATCATAATATATGTCACATACTGAGAAAATAATCTGCCAACAATTACATATAAGTCAGTTCTCTGCTTGCGTGCGACTGTCTCTATTCATATTTCGGTCAAAGGATAAATAACAGGAGATACTTACGTTTAAAGATGTTTTATTCCATAAAATGTACATATATGGATATATGCCCTTAAATCCAGTTAGTCCCAGTGCGTAACATGCATGCGTAAAAAAGTGCCAAAAATATGTCCGCTCCAAATCGGCGCAACAGCACTTATCTCTCTTTTCTCTTCCCCTTGATGGTCCAGACTTGCAGGGTCCCGCTCCTGGTTCTGAACGGAGCGACAGAAACTGTGAAGTGCTGGCAAGCAACAAGTTCAATTTTGCCTAGCGCACACTGTTATTTCGTCAGTGATAGAGAGGAGGGGCAGAGTGCTCATCTGAAAAGTGAATGAGACACCTTGAAGAGGAGGGAAAAAACTTAATTTGGCCCTTTGCCAGAGGGGCCCATCCTCATCCAATCAGACTGTTCCGACGTCAGGCGGATCTTTTTTTTTTTTTTTTTTTTTTTGCAGGTAACACATATGTCATTTTAGAGTGGATGAGTTTCGACTTCGGACCGCTAAAATGTGATGATTTCATAATTAGCATAAAAGTAAGAGAATAGAAAATAAAACACGCGCCGAATATTAAACTTTATTATACGTGTGTCATGTTTATATTGCTTAGTGTATAAGTGGTTGATATAATCAACTCCGTCTAATAACTAAGCCTCACATTGATGCCACATGTAGAGCGCACCAGTCAGATCCTATCCAAGGGTGGATGGAAACGGTTTTGGCAGACATGTGTTTGGTTGAATTTGAGTCACAACCTACAGTTTGTTTCAACAACACATTTCTGTCACCATTGTGAGGCAGTTCTTCTCATCCATCCCACTGGATCACTTTAGACACTTCATGTGGGCGCGCACGGAAAATACTACCAGTGAATTTTGCCTTTAGGATAAGTTCAGTAATATAATTTTAGACACAGATTTTAAGTGTAGCGTCTTGTGTGTTTGCATGAATACAATGTACAGGATGCGTTAAGGAAAAACGCATTGTTAACCTAAAGAAATAGATCATCTCAAGTGGAAATGGGTTATCTCTTATTAACATGGCTGCCTGACTGAAGAGGCCGTGAGTCAGCAAACAGTGGTTAACTGGAACCTCTGTGCTTGGCTTTTCCACAGGGGGGAGAGGGTGGACCACAGTTTACCGACTCTTCCCTAATAATCACCACAATTGCCTACCGCTAGATAGGTAGGAGGGTTTAGCTGCGTGAACTACGTTCGTGCATGTGTGTGTGTGTGGTGGTAGGTAATCTGCTGTCTGGCAGTGATTATAACTCCCAGCAGTGTGGGATAAGACCTGACTTTTCCGGTTGGTCTTGACAGAACAGCAAATAATTTTAATGGCTGATATACTGTAGAGTGTCAGTGTGAAGATAAAGACTACATCTGTGACATCTAACAGACTATCTTTCTCTTTCTCTCTCTCTCTCTCTCTCTCTCTCTCGCTCTCTCCATACATACATATATATGTACATATTACATATGTACATATATATATACATACATATATATATATATATATATATATATATATATATATATATATATATATATACACACATGTATGTATGTATGTATGTTCTTCCTGGATGAACTGCATTGCATTTCCTTCTGCATGAGGAACCCTCTTTAAGTCAATGAAATTTCATTAACCGTAAAGCAAAAACTCTCAAAATTAGATTTGAACACTGTATATTTTGTGACCTCTATAAGATTTTAAAACTTTAAAGCAAGAGATGTGTGCAATTTTGCTAACATTTTCAAAAGAAGCAATACATAGTGATTTTATAGCAAGACCGCAAAAGCAACCTGCAATGTATCAAGGGGAGCACTGGTATCATGTTAAAAGTGTAACTTAATGACAGCCTCTGAAAGACATATTGGCTTCTGCATGAGAATCAAAACCGACGGGTAGGTCTGGTTGCTGACTGTATTGGGGCGGTGTAATTGTTCAAAACCACGGTGTTGTCTTCTGAAGCCAGCCGAGAGCCAAAGCAGAGGTGATGAGTCTCTGACAGAGAAGATTGCCCCCAGAAAGCCTGAGGGCCCTTGTAAAAAAATCATAGGTGCCGTTTCCATACCTGTGTGCATTGTAATCATCTCAGAGCTTAGCAACAGTTGCCCAAAGTACGTCTTTCCTCTGCAAGGCTGGACTGGTCTGGACAGCCGGACTTTGAGAAAGAGAGGAGGGGAGGAAGAAAAGGAAGGATGGAGTTAACAGGTTGTCAATTTTTACTCATTTCCAATCTCACGTGTACAGCCTGCCACTTAGTGTGGCATTAAGTCTCTAATAGACAACTAAAATAGACTAAATCAGAAAATGTTTGAACTCTTAGCTTACAAAGGAAACAAAGGTGCATTTACAGCAATCAACAATAGACTGACAAAGACAGACTGTATTCTGATGATACAGCTCCAGGAAAGAGGTATTATAACTTAGCTAAACAACTTGACACAGAGCTCAAACTGACCTGATTCCCGGTGGAATTTGCCACCTGACCCCAGCATAATTAACAACTACTCAGTTTTAGAGTTACAAGAATCATTTAATTGTTTTACTGCTTTACCTTCTTAACTGAGTCATCATTAAGTTAAAAGCTGCAGGTCACTCACTGCCGTGTAAAACATCTCTACTGTATGTGTAACCATGGAAGTCCTGTTGCCTTTCAGTACCCATAAATCAATGAGTCAAAGAGCCAATCAAAGAGTGTTTGATCCTGGTGGTCTGCTGTGCAGGCCCCAAGATGACCCACATATCACATGACCTATAAAGGTGGTCTACCTCCGGCCCCATGCCACCTCAGACAGCATAAAAGGGGCGTTAAATTTCTCTGACCCCAAGGGATCTGTCCTAATGAAACTCACAATTTTGCAGGCCAAAGCTGTTCTGATTTGACTGTGTTTTATTGATTACACACAACACAGTTTTCTCCCATATCAGGATTTTTGTGTGGTTCTGTAAAAGGAAAACATCAAAAAATCTACAAGCATAAATTGAGTAAAGGAAATCTGGAATCACTGTGAAGTCACCTGATATTTCTGACAATATGTTTGCCCCTGTATAAATAAACTAAAAAAAAAAAAAAAATCCAACAATTGGCGCACACCGAGATTACAAAATTACTCTTCTTTTTGTGATTTCCCAAGGAACAAGGGAACAAGCATGTGGTGTGTGTGTTTGTGAGTGAACCCACTGTTTAGAGCAGAAAATGTGGAAAAATGAAGTTGCCTCTGGATAGACATGAATCGCTATCTTTTGGAGCCAAGTGTGGAGGCCCAGACCACAGAAGCTGATCCCTTCAGCTTTAGTGAGAAACCAAGAGAGGTAAATGACAGCACAGGAGCTCATTGGGATCAAGTTTCTTTAGAGCAAAATTAGGTCAGTGTGTTTTGCTTGCTTTTTTTAAAACCATGTTTAGTGATACTGTCTGAGGAGAAAGTAATACAGTGATATTTGAGTCATAAAAAAAATACCAAAAAACCCACACAGATAACAGTTTACCCTCTGATTCATTTCTGACAGTGAGTCCTCAAATGTGGTTATTATTGTGACAAAGACATGTAGTTTATTATTAAATATGACATAATCACACATACTACAAAAAGATTTTTAAAATTAAACTTGAATTAGGGAAAAAAGGGTCAAAATACTTACAGTAAACTTGCACCCAATAATTGATTTCTCTATTACAATTTCTAGTCATATATGTGCCCACACAGAGAACAATATCAACATATCTGTAATAAATCATATTGGAGCATTAATATATCAGTCAATTCACATTAAAGGCTGTTACTCTCCTGGTGATCTGTGAAATGGTGTATAAAATATTGCCATGCATATTGCAAAGGAAAATGTTTGGACACACCTGGACAAATGGACTAGTAACTAACCTTGCAAGCAAAGTCTAACATATTTTAGATGAAATATTTTAAACAATGAACTGTGTTTTAATGGAAACACAATTAGATGGCAACAGCGGAACGCCACTCTTCTTCCCAGCCAGCCACACCCACTCGTTTCGACGACTTTCGAACAGCATAAAAATAATTGAAAGGAAAAAGAAAGAAAAGAAGAAAAAGGTGCACACTGCAATTGTGAGCACGATTGCACAAGTGCTACAACTGTCTGGCGTCCTTGATACCAGGTGTCAATCAACAGGCAGGTGTCAGTAATGGCAGTGACAGCTGGTGGAATGTCAGTAGGTCTGTGGGGTATTACGGAGATACCTGGGTTTACTCCTCTGTTCACTAATCAATTCCTCTAGTTAGAGCTATCAACCTGCTCTGTCTTTTTAAAATACAAGATTACATATCGCTATTCTTCAGTCATGTGATGTTGGCAAACTCCAAATGCAAAAAGAAAAGACTAAGGCTCAATTTTATAAAAGGTAGGGGTTTCCTACTCCAGCTCTACTGAAGAGACAGTTGGATCCCGGTGTGGATCAGCTTACGGGATGGCAAGTGTCTCCATCTTTCTCTCCAAGTCAATTCAATATGCACAGCTAAGCACAGGTAAAATGAAACAGAGATCTTTTTAATCTATGAAAGTCATCACCGGAGAAGTGACAGGTAAAATCACAGCACAGGTGCTGTGGTGAGGCTGAATCAAAATCAATCAAAATCAATCAAAATGTTCCCATTGATTACAAGATCTCATCAGATTGTGATTCAACCATTCACCCCAACCCTTAGCGTCAAAGTCTTTGTGAAAGGATCAAGTTGTAATGGTGACAGTTTGAGAAGCCAAGCTGACTGGAACTTTATGAATCACTGCATCTGCTACCGTCTAGCAAACTACTTAAATCTGAAAGGATGGCAAAAGAACAAAGACAGAGGAAGTGAGCGCGAGAGAGAGAGAGGGAGAGAGAGAGAGAGAGAGAGAGAGAGAGAGAGAGAGAGAGAGAGAGAGAAGGGGGACAGAGAAAATGGTTTGATAACAAGAAACAGACCTTTCCCACGTCATAGATCTTTGCCAATTACAGTTAACGTTATGCAGCATTGTGGGAACCATTGAATTCTCAAACCCTAACCCTTCCCGTAGTCATCCTATACATGACCTCGGGGGAGTCAGGATTACAATATTTCAAATGAAACTTGGGTGCCATATTTGTAAGATTAGCACCAAGGTATTTTTAAAATGTGTAATCTATGACATTTGCAAAGACTATGTGAAAATCTGTTCACTCTCTATGGTAAAATTCAAAGGAGTCATGCTTCTCACTGTACTTCAACCACAGAAGAAATGAGTGTGTGAGACAGTCAGTTATTAAACCAGGCAGCAATTAAGCCTACACAAGAGAAGGCAATGTGGACAGCTCGTTGATCCTTTGGTCTCTGACCAAGAGGAAGTCAAGATAATAACATAATGCATTCACAGCCATGAGAGAAAATCACATCAACTGTAGAAAGTCATTTTGGTTTCTTTGGTTCCAATTACAATTTTATAGGATGTTTTGGTAAAACTTCAATGAAAAATCAGTTTTGGTCATCCATTAAAATGCTTGGGTGGCATACACGGCGTCTAAAATTGCTTAGAGGTTACTGTACATTTCTAAGTAGCGCATTTCTAAGTAGCCCCCGGTCATGCAGAAACATGAAAAAACTATAGGATGGTGGCCAAAACACTTGCAAACATCCCAATTCATCGTAACAAGCAAAAATGTGAGTCTAAAAGGGTCATGATGTACTATAAATGGTAAACATTATTGTTAGTGCTTAGTCGATTCATTTTATCTTCCCATTTGTAACAGTGAAAGATGAAAAAATTACATTTATATGCCATCTTTCCTAACAAAGTTACAAACTGCTTCAAAATGTGAAAAAAAGAGAAAGTATCCCTCAAGCACACACTAAACCTGCAGAACATTTGGTTTAATTCAAATAAGGCCAATCAGCTCACACCAGATTCTGAAAGAGAAACCAGTTGTTATTTGTGATGATCAAAAGGCTCATTTGATGACTGGGCTGAAACAAAGTGGACACTCTTTGCCACTGGCAAAACATGTAGACCACTGGAAAAAGGCAGCACTTAACGTGGAGTGGAGATTTCTCTTTGGTTCAGCCACCGAGTAAAGCAGCCAGAGAAGAAGTTTTATCATGTAAAATGTATGGCTGAAAAATATGTGGCTTTTATGGTATATACAGTTTGTAAGCAACAATGTCTCCGAGGGCACCAAATGTACGACTGCACTTAACATCTGAAAAGTTGTCGTATATGATGACTAGTATGGTCTTTTTGCTATACTAGAAGATAAGTACTGTGCTAGGAGCCCTATCTATGTATGGGTGTATCATGCATAACAAAAAGAGCAGAAGCTTACACATTCAGTTCAAAGTGATCAAGCAGGGAGGCTCACTGCTAGTTTTGTGTTGCCCTGAAATATATTCCCTCAGTTTCAAACAGCCTGCCAACTGATTTACTTCCATATGTGTGCCACCCCCAGCAGAAACAACGGTACAGCGCAATGTGAGCAAAAGCAGCAACAGTTAATGGAGTCTGACGCAACTGACCCATTAAGACCAATTACATTTCTGAGTTTTTAAAAAAAAATGTGTAAAAAACTTGTTTACTGCTCTGCTTCTCATAAGTCAAATTGTACAGAATCACAAAATGTGGTTGATTCAGACAGCCACGAGGCTATGGTGTTACAATCAAAAACGGAAGCATACACCAATTGGTCTAAAATGTTTGAAAGGTGAGGTAACAGTTGGTATTAGTCAACACAGAGTAGTCGATGATAGGGTTCAGCAAACTAAAGATGTCATCTTCAGTTTCCAAACATTGCTTGTGCCAGGCCAAGTTGTTTCAGACATTACGGTGTAAGGCGGTGAGCAGTGAGAGCACAGCACGGCCCGACAACAGACAAAGACCACTCTGTCTTACTGCAGCTCTGTGGCGGAAAGCAGGAAGACTCCTGTCATTTCCCTGGATGATGGGAATCCTACAGGTGCAGGCAGTAAGTGAATGACGATGATAAGCGAGTGACTGAATGTTTAATTTCAGGCTGGCACAGCCATCATCGCTCTCTCACAAACACTGTTAACCCTTTCTGCTGCATGTGCTGGTGTATAGCCTCTTGATCTAGACTGACCCTGCTAGACAGCCATGAGGTTGCTACTTCGTGGTTTTATTCAAAATTCAAAATTCTACCTAATGTTAAGAAAAAAATGGATTAATCTCAGTATATCCTATCAGTGATGTAAATAATTCTTTTCTCTAAAAGTTACAATATACTTAAAACATGACAGACTAAGAATTTTAACCAACAACGGAAGTGTTCCTTGTTGTAAACTCCATTGAAGGTTCCAAAACATTAACTTCACTTCATTTTTCTTCATTAGTGTGTTGAATCATACAGCTACGTGCTTTATCTTCTACTCAGATCATATTCTCAAATGATACACTGGGTTTATATGTGTGTATTTTACTTGAGATATGGTGTTCACCACTGTCACACCAACATTTCCTTGTTGGCGTTAATTCATGCAGGTTAGTTCTCCAAAATCTAATGTTCTTAAGTTACAAAGACATGGCCAAACATGCATTCCAGATTCACCAGTCTACCACCTAACAAGTGGCCATGCAAAAGTATCAAATTTTAATATTCTCAAAAAGCTTATGCAAGATCGTTCAGGCTTTTTTTCTTGACAACTACACCTTTATCTTCTTTTTTAGTAAGCTTTGCTTTCACGTCACTAGCCAGTCAGCAAAGTATTTCATAGTATGAAATACTTCCAATATTATATTCTCATTAGGAATTCTACTTAAGGCATAGCCAGTTTACACTACTATGTTAAAAAAAACCTCCTGGTTTTGATTTACACTCAAAAATGTGTGATCCAAAACCCCTCACCTGCAAAGCATTTCCCCCTAGATGTCTTACTCAAATGTAAAATCACCATCCCGGCTTAGAGCTAAATTTATCTGATTAATCTAATTCACAGAAAGGACAGTCCTCATCGCTGTAAGTTGTTTGTATTTTAGACAATGATGTATTAGAAAATCCACAAAAGACAAAAATATTGGCATGTAAAATGTTTATTTAAGTCAGGCTGACAGTAACATGCCTTATCTTGCGAGACGTTTCACAATAGATACTTACCATGAAGACTTGAAAAACATTTACAATATTTCACATTATAATAAAAATATTACTATATCCATTATGTATCTTTAATACATTTCAAGGAAACATTTTTTATATTTAAAATCAAATAAGAGTATTTATTCTTCCATCAACTGGTTGAAAATGAAAACATTTACAATGTCTTTAAAATAGAAAAAAAACATTCATCAGGTTCTATTCAAAATAACGAAACAATACCTTTATGTTGTTTCCTTATTTGAAATGTTATGTTCTGGGATATTGTCCATCAAAGCATGCTATCATGATTATTTTCTGAATGAAACCACTGACTGAAATATTCAGCTAAGTCTCCTCATCTTCCCCACTTTGTCTCATCCTCCATAGCACGTTGTTGTGCACTCATTTGTAAATTATCCTCAGTCACCGATCTGGACTTCCCTGTATAAAATGCCTTTTTGATGGGATGTAGAGGAGAGAGTCTGACATTCCTGTGGGGATTACTAAACCAGCAAGCGCGTGTTGCGGGATTATCCTGGCAGCCACCCGTGGTCTTCAGCAGACATATAGGTATCATCAGAATGATAAAAGACAGCAGGAGGGTCCAGAAGTTGAAGGTAGAGTGGTCCGATAAAGATCCTAACTAGGTCTACCTTGGTCCATTTAGTCAGTGTGAAGACACACTGTGATGACCTCAAGACCTAAAGCTGGTAGCAGAGGTAAAGGAAGAGGTGAGGAGTTGAAGATAACATAACCCTATTAACCCTCTGCAAAACACCCCTCAGGTAGTTTGGGACAGAGAACATCTACAGAATAAAAGGGCAGATGTAAACAACCAAAAAGGGGGAGGTCAAATTATCTTTTGCAAAATGCTAGTTTGCAAAGTGGAAATGAAAGAGATGGTGTATAGTTTATTTGCATAATGAAAAGAGGGAAGAAAAACATCAGCAAGACATGATGAATAAGCACCAACAAAGCAGCTTCGGGTCATTGGTGGTGACACCCTGTTTTCTGGGTGTAGCTTGTTGTCCCTCAGTAGTTGTTACTCTTTCTCCGGTCTCACACAGCTTGGCGCCCAATGGGCTTGGCAGCTAAATTGAAGCCAAGGGCGAACTCAAGCTCTTGACAAATTGCTTCCATACTCCTAGTCTATATTCTCTGTCATGATCTCCATGTTATTAGCAGCAATGCCATCAGTTCCTGAGGAAGCATGGAGGGCATTAATGCCTGTTATCACATGACCACTAACGAATCTGGGCAAAGTTTTTACAGCAGCACCGAACTGTACATGTAGTCTGGTGCATTTGGGAAAAGATGGTGTAATTAATTGTTCATCTTTTGATTTATTGAAGATGAGAGACAAGCAGCAAGTGTCTCATGAGAGCTGTGGCAGGTATTTATCACAGTTAAGGCAAAACAGATGGCAGTAACATGCTCTTGCTTTCTGAAAACTGCTTTCACAATCTTGGACAAAATCTGGCATCAAATCTGCGTACACGTCCAGGTCACTGTTGCTTGGTTGCCACTGTTTTGGTTGTGTGTATCGAGTTGAGGGCTGACTAGCCTACCACATAGCTGGATAGGGATCAAGAAAACCTGTTCATCACAAAACCCTTAGATTTAGGGCTTTAATCATGTTGATGAGTCCTGGATATCATCTGTTCATTAAAGAGGATGGTGGAGACAAGACAGGGGGAAAGAGAGGCAAAGACAGAAGGGAAGAGAGTAGACAGAGGGAAAAAGTTAGCAGTAATATATAATTTGCACTTATAAAACAAACATCACATTTTAAATTTAATATTTTGTCCCTCATAAAATACAGGAAATACAGTTCAATACATTGACACACTGCTCAAAAATTGAAGGGACACTTTGAAAACACATCAGATCTCAATGGGAAAAAAAATAATTCTGGATATCTATACTGATATGGGCTGGGTAATGTGTTAAGAATGAAAGGATGCCACATCGTTTGGCGGAAATGAAAATTATCAACCTACAGAGGGCTGAATTCAAAGACACCCCGAAAATCAAAGTGAAAAAATGATGCGGCAGGCTAGTCCATTTTGCTGAAATTCCATTGCAGCAACTCAAAATTGTACTCAGTACTGTCTATTGCCCCCACGTGCCTGTATGCATGCCTGACAACATCGGGGCATGCTCCTAATGAGAAAACGGATGGTGTCCTGGGGTATCTCCTCCCACATCTGGACCAGGGCATCACTGAGCTCCTGGACAGTCTGAGGTGCAACCTGGCAGCGTCGGATGGACCGAAACATAATGTCCCAGTGGTGTTCTATTGGATTTAGGTCAGGCAACCGTGGGGGCCAGTCAATGGTATCAATTCCTTCATCCTCCAGGAACTGCCTGCATACTCTCCGCCACATGAGGCCGGGCATTGTCTTGCACCAGGTGGAACCCAGGACCCACTGCACCAGCGTAGGGTCTGACAATGGGTCCAAGGATTTCATCCCGATACCTAATGGCAGTCAGGGTGCTGTTGTCTAGCCTGTAGGGGTCTGTGCGTCCCTCCATGGATACGCCTCCCCAGACCATCACTGACCCACCACCAAAACGGTCATGCTGAATGATGTTACAGGCAGCATAACATTCTCCACGGCTTCTCCAGACCCTTTCACGTCTGTCACATGTGCTCAGGGTGAACCTGCTCTCATCTGTGAAAAGCACAGGACGCCAGTGGCGGACCTGCCATTTCTGGTGTTCTGTGGCAAATGCCAATCGAGCTCCACGGTGCCAGGCAGGGAGCACAGGGCCCACTAGAGGACGTCGGGCCCTCAGGGCACCCTCATGAAGTCTGTTTCTGATTGTTTGGTCAGAGACATTCAGACCAGTGGCCTGCTGGAGGTCATTTTGTAGGGCTCTGGCAGTGCTCCCTGCACAAAGGAGCAGATACCGGTCCTGCTGATGGGTTAAGGACTTTCTACGACCCTGTCCAGCTCTCCTAGAGTAACTGCCTGTCTCCTGGAATCTCCTCCATGCTGTTGAGACTGTGCTGCCTGACACAGCAAACCTTCTGGCAATGGCACGTATTGATGTGCCATCCGGGAGGAGTTGGACTGCCTGTGCAACCTCTGTAGGGTCAAGGTATCACTTTATGCTACCAGTAGTGACACTGACCCTAGCCAATTGCAAAACTAGTGAAAAACAGTCAGAAAAGATGAGGAGGGAAAAAATGTCAGTGGCCTCCACCTGGAAAACCATTCCTGTTTTGGAGGTCGTCTCATTGTTGCCCCTCTAGTGCACCTGTTGTTAATTTCATTAACACCAAAGCAGCTGACACTGATTAACAACCCCCTCTGCTACTTAACTGACCAGATAAATATCCCAGAAGTTTAACTGACTTGATGAAATACTCTGATTAAAAAGTGTTCCTTTAATTTTTTTGAGCAGTGTATAAACCAAGACTGAATTACATTATCGTGTATTCTGTCCAAGAAGCTCATGTTCTTTGTTTAGCAAGAGAAAAAATGAAATTAATAAAATGCAAAGGTGAGGGTGTAAATGAGAGAAGAGGTGCATGTTTTCACTGGAACTCAAAAGCTATTGCTGCCATTGCTTAGCTGGCTCAAGTCACACTACACCATGCGGTAATTTTCAATGTTGTATATTTGCCAGCTGACACCCAAATGTAAGCTGTGGGAGGATTGTATGAGCTGGTTATATTTAAAAGTGTCACTGCAACAAATGAAGGAGGGCTTATCAACTCTTATGTACCATATATTGACTGACAACATGATAGCAACTGAAAGCTTCTATTACTATTACTATTCTAACGCACCACACACCTGGAGATGTAAGTTTCTGTTGTGTTAAAAATACTTATTTGTTGTTTTTCAGACTTTCTGTGCAGCAGTAGCATACAATTAAGATGCAGTTTTAGTCTGAGCCCCTTTGTAGTCCTAAAAGGCAGTCCAAGAACCTCTGGACATTCTATTGCAGTATGTCAGCATGAAAAAACATGCAGCTGTTGAATACAGAAAAGACCTCACAACATTGTATGTTTGAGCTGGATATTCAGGAGACACCTCTGAAAATCCAAACATTAACAAAAGCTGATTAATCTGTGGGACTTCGTCAGACCCACTAGTGAGTCCATCTTTATGAAGTCATGTTGTTACATTGTTCACACCCACTGGAATTTATTCTAAATTCTGCTGATGATCCCAAGGCAAAATCAGTAGAGTTTAAGAAGGTAAATGCCATAGACATAATATGAAAAGTCACTGTTTGGTGTTTTTTTTGCTAAATACAGTTTTAAAAACCCCCAATATGTCTTTTGCATATAACCTGTCCTATTTATTAGGAGTAAACTGCAACTGTTCTTTAGCATCTGTGGGCCAGCTCAACATCTGAGACCAGTGTTGTGGTTAGAGGCAGCAGGAGTTGTTCTGTATGATCCTAATTATTAATGTCATCAATACTATAAGATGCAAATATGCATTTGCCAGAGCTGACACTGATGGATGCTGGAAAAAGTGTGCATGCGTGGGCTTTGTCTATAACGTGAATGATGACGGTAAGATGATGATTCAACCTTCTTTAATGGGAGAATCGGAAGGAATGGGGGACCAAAATGCAATAGGGCAGCCCACATCTGTTACTGCGGTGGTTTTTCTGAGGTTTGTGTGAGTGCTGAAACTGACAAAAAAAGTCATGAATGAAATTTGGGGGAAAAGGGAATAAGGTTTCACAGCGCCATAAAACTCTAAGCTTGAAATGATTTTCTTGCATTGTTGTTAACTCTGGTTTGGGGCCACATGGAACAGCTTATTCTTTCACTGAAAGATGACTGGAGAGATTGTTTGTCATGTTAACACTATCTTAATATGAGCTACTTGAAAATCTACAACATTCAATCTACATTTTAACATCTAAACTCCTCCAAAGATATGTTTCGTACTTTGTAGTGCTACTGTATTTTAAGAGAGGTTCCACAATTTGGCTTCATGAACTAAAAAATGTTAGTAATCTAGAGGGAAGCAGTGGCAAGAAACAACTATGATACCATTAGAATCATGACTAACCTCTGATTTTATTCCTGCTCAATAGGTTCCGGGGTTGGTGTTTGCAGCAACCTGTGCTTCTGCTTCGGTTGTTCGTCTTCATCATCAGAAAAAGTCCAGTCCACAGACATACCATGGCACACAAGATTACGACCTGCATACAACATATACAGTACAGTACACATATAGTACACACACAGTACAGACACAGAGGCACACACAAACATACAACTGTTGAGAAACCACCTCTGATACTGTGGGTCTTTCTACATCATTACTTTGCTTTTGCTACTTTAAGAAAGCGCATCATTAATCAATAATGTCATTTATATACCTGACATACCAGGGCAGTTAATTTGAAAAATAAATCATGTCTACTGTAAATCAAAGGTAGTAGATAACAATTTCATTTCTTCACAATGACCTCTGACTGTTGGACAGCAAGTTCCTCAAATGCATCCAAACAAATGCCTCTGAATGTCTGCACGCTGATGTGTTCATTCCAAATTTTGAGGATTACTTGGGTGGTTTCAATACCGAAGCCCAAATTCTCGGTCTTCTTCACTTAAACCAATTGTCCATCAGTTTCATCTGTGGCACATTTGTGGCCGTTTCAGGGTATATTGCCTCAGATGACCTTTGTTAACCCCAGACAACTCCACACCTAAAGTCCTGTGACCTTTATCGGGAATAGAGATCTGGCATTCCACACAAGCCCGGTCGGTTACAATCGTTTATATACAGACCGACATAACAAACACACCTGTTTGCCCTTTAACACTGCTGCTAGCCTGTTCGAATTCAAAGACTGACAGACTGAGCAGTTTGTTAGATAAAAAGAAAGACTTTGAAGACTTGAGCTGAACTGATTAAAAGATAAAACTTACAAAAAATAATACTGTTTTAATATGTTCTCAGTAAAATTAATGAAGAGCATATTGAGCGTGGTATTAAAGTCCATCTGACTGTGAAAAAGAAGCCTTTTCTATAATTCCTTTCCCATTACTCCTTTCCTCCTGACACTCCTTCATCCCTTAAGCCACACTGCCTCTCTTCTCTCCTTTCATTCTCCTTCCTCCATCTCTATCTCTTTTATCTTTAGTCACCCCATTCTGAGTGATATGCTTCCTATGTTGACACTATCAGATGCTAAACCTAGAGGGAACAGGTCAGAGAGAGTTTTTTTTTTCTTTTGTCTCCAATTCTGCTGTCATTACTCCCCTCTCTTATCAGGCCTCGACAATATGAAAACACAGCCCGAGGCATGAGGGTTAACTGGGGCCACGCATGTCAAAGGGGTAATGTGTACCCCACTACGTTGGTAAAGTTTGGGTAGATTTCTAAATGCAAATAAAACATCAATCTGCTATTGTGCACTCAGTCTCTGATCTGGGTTAAACTTTGCAATTGCCAAATGGTTGGGAACTCCAAATGCAACAAATGTCAGCGAGGTCTCAAATTTACACAAAAGAAATTTTGCAGCTCATAAGTTATGTTTTTATGTACTCAGATCGCAGTAAAGGTGGCTATGAGTTAATGGTTGCTGGGGTTACCAGACTGAGGCTGCACCATATAAACAAGAAGGACAAACAATGCATTAGACATCCATTAGTGTATTTTAACAGCCACTGACATGAATATATGGCTTTTTTCCACCACAGTGCTTATGGCCAAGAGAGAAACGCCTAGAGACTGATTTGTTGGACAGCTAAATTAGTATAAATACCACAACACACACATACTCACACACACAAGCTGGGGTACACACCCATAACGGTTAAAAAGTACACAATATCGAAAATATGGGGACAAATTTATCCAGGCACACAATTAAGAGATAAGTGCCGGGGGATTGTCATTGTCAAGCTGAAAACACAAGAAAACACTGTAAAACCCTTCTGGACTGCAAACAACAAAGTGTGTGAGCCAAGACCCATACTGCGCCATCTAGAACCTCAATCCATCTTCACTGAAGCCAGGATGGGAGCGAGAGCATGGAGGGGGAGGGTGTTTGTAAGTGTGTGTGTGTGTGTGTGTGTGTGTGTGTGTGTGTGTGTGTGTGTGTGTGTGTGTGTACACAAAATGAGTGCCAAACAACAAGAACCTGCTGAAGTCACTACAACATTAGCTAGTTTTGCACATGTATTATCCTCTCGGGGTGGCTTGATTTTGGCTCTGAACACAAACACGGCCATTGAGAGAGCAATCAGTGGGTTATCCCAACAGATTGCAGCACTGTAGTAGAGGGGGGTATGACTCAGCAGATGTGACATCACACCTGCTCCCCATGATGCAGGAAGGGGAAGACCACCTCAAGTGTTGAAGCAATCCCAGCAGACTTCACTGTGTGGGTTTATGACTCACTGGGTGTTTCCAAGAAGCCAGCTACCCGAGGTTATATTCTCTGTTTGTCTGTGCTTTTAAGTTTACATTCAAACCCCCCCTTACATGATCAATTACATTCAACTGTCAAGTTTATTGGTCAGTTCAATACAGCTAAAACTTGAGAATTTTCCTTAGTATCTGCATCATTACTGAGTCAGATCATAACCTATGACATCACGAGAAGTACCGGGAATGGGTGAAAATTTGCCATGTTTGATACTTGCACACCATGTTCCACCCAGACATGCTGCATGCGTAAGTACTATAAGTGGACTGTATTGGAGCACAATTGCTTTGCTGGTGTGTCTTCTTCTGATTAAGGTGGCCTAGGAGTCCAAAATGAGTTATATCAAGAGAGGAAGCCTCAGTTAAAAATATGTTTAAATGATGTTCCGAGACATAACACATCCTAAAGCATTTAGCTTATTTATCCCCATCCTCCACCCTATCTGACTGATACATGCATTATCTGGTAGCTTATGCATCATTACAAGAACAATCCTGTCACTTAAACCCTGATGATACTTGGGGATTATATTCAATCAAGCTCACATTTTGTGTGTATTAACTCACAAACACACAGCTGCCTGCAAGGTCTCATTATGTTATATACGGCATTGGTTAGGCTCTGCCTTGCATCTCGAAAGCCTTTGTTATTTCATTCTGAGTAATTAAAGGGCAAGGAGATGGTTAAATCTGGTTACTATCATCAGTATTGCTGTTGCAACATATTATGACGCAGGCAAAGTTGAAAAAACTTTCACTTATACTACCCGATTATTCATTCTGAATTGGCAGACACACCTGTGATGAGGATAGTTGGCTCCTGAGATGGATGGATGCTCTGAACTGAACTGAACTCTCCTCTGTCCTGACTGCCATCTTCACCCTGAGTTGCGTCATTGTCACTGGAGGAAATTACACAAGTTTGAGAGGAGAATACAGAAAGTGTTTCATGAGGATATATCAGTGTGTGTGGGAAAGAGTGGAAAAACAAAGAAGAAAAATTGAGTTACATGGGTGAATATAAAAATACAGCATCTCATTTTACTGTGCTGGCAAAACCTTTAGGCAATCATCTTTCAATAGTTAATATTACTGACCACAAGGGATAGTGGCAAAGCCAGACATATGAGCAGCAATTATGAGTAAAATCTTCCATCCAAACTCTGTGGCCTGCAATGACGGAAGGTATAACACAGGCTTGTAAAAAAAAACAAATTAGCCATTGTCAGTGTTTCGGAGGAGCCAGAGGTGTGGCAAAATAGATCTGACAGCACTCTGCTGACCTGATTGCAAACAAAACTTGCAAGTGTGCAACTAAAGCAATGACCTGAATATGTTAATTTATTATACATATGATCAAACGGTAAATTAACTGTCACACAATAAAGTGCATCTCATGAAATGTTAATCCCTCAGTTACACCCACCGTTGCTCTGATGCATGAAGCCTGTGAATGTAGTTTTAAATAATCAAAATAACATGAACTACTGATACTACGCAACAAGTAGTCTAACAGGTACCTACAGGAGACAAGACTAGAGAAGCAGCAATTAATCAATCGACAAAGTTCATCAGCAACTATTTTGAAAATTGATTAATTCTATATATCAGTTTTCAAACAAAAATGGCAAATATCTAATGGTTCAAGCTGCTGAAATGTGAGAGTTTGCTGCTTTTCCTTGTCTGATTTCTTTTTTTTTTTTTTGGTTTTAAGATACTGGTCAGACAAAACAAGACATCTGATGAGACCACCTTGGGCTGTAGGAATTTGTAATAGGCATTTCCAGTTTTCTGATGTTCTATAGACCAAATAATGACTTGATCAATATATTAATAAATAGCAGCTTAATTGATAGTGATAAAAATAAAAGGAAAATTGATTTTTGGGATGCTTCGTAATCAAAAATCATGTGGGTTGAAACGTAAATTAGTCAAATACACTCTGCCTTGTGAATATTTGACATAAATCACCAAATGCAATGGACACATCAGCGCTGTATGCTGTCCATACGTCACGGTATCATCTGGTAGCTAGCGATTCATCAGACGCAGAATTTTTTTTTAACAACCACATAATTTACAAATAGAAAAACCCTGTGTATAAAAAATATATATATATTTCACGGGGTCCTGCATTTTAAAGTAGCTAAGCTAACCGGGTGTGCCAGAGCATTACAGAATCGGGATGAAGCCATGTAAAATCAGTCTGCTGACCTTTGTCTCATCTCTTCATCTCTCTGCTGGCCAGTGGTCTGTTGGAGCTGGCGGCAAACATCCTGGAGGCCTCTGATCTTTGCCTTCTTTTCCTTCAGCACCATGACAAAACATGAGTACAGCTCCCTCTCCAACATCTCCTTACCCTGAACCTGCAGCTCCAGCCTAGTGAAAAAAAACACACAGACACCCATGTATGTGCAAAAACATATGATGATACTGAGTCATTGTTTTGGATATATACAGCTAGCAGTGCAACTTAAAAAGCAAAGAAAAGGGAGCTGGCATGCAAACAAGATGATCAACAAACAATTACCATTGACTATCTTAAGAAAATAATTTGATTCTGTCGGGGTATATTCCATTTGAACTTGCCATTTGCCCTCCATCATATAACCTTTCATAAGCACACAATTTAATCTACCATAAAAGCCGCTTTCCTCATTTTTCTTACTCTGTGACTATTCGCTGGTGCTCCTGTTTCAGTCTACAGTTCTCCGCCAACAGCTGGCAGTTTTCTGACTCCAGATCTGTGCTACGCTTTAGGGACTGGCCAATCATCTCCCGGTTCAGCTCTAGAGGATCTGGAGCTGGCTGGAGCTCCACAGAGCCCAAATGCACCTGAAGGATGGAGGGAAAGAACAGTAGAAAAACAAGAAAGAAAATGAAACAGTAGGATCAAATAAGACTGGACTTTTATGTCACAAATTACATGAGCATCAACTTCATATTTAAGGTAATAAAGTTCTCTCTGTAGGCTGGCTGGCTTCATCATTCATAAACAGTTGAGGAGCTCAGCAATGTGGGGGGACCTGACTGCATTGACAGGTGACAGTTAAGGTAGTTCATGGCACATGCTAAGCATAACCTCTGGGTGCTTGCCTTTGAGCATGTCCAACTAGGAGGAGACAACATGAAAGATTTAAGGCTACATCTCCCAGCTGCCCCGGGAGTACCTGGGGATCCTCTAGGAAAAGCTTGAGGAAGGTACATGGGGAAAAAAGCAAATCTAGCACTATAATCCTGACATGAGTAACAGGCCATATTTAAGGCAATAAGCTAATAGTCTCATCTCAAGCAGCTTACAGAATCTGCTCACAGTAAAAAATGAGCAAGCATTGGCACCTCACCGTTATCCCAAGAAGCTGTGCAATACAGAAGTGCAACAAACCATTACATCACATTTTCTTTGAAGTGGGAGACTTTTTAAGATGATGAGGAGTTTTCTTCTGTGTGGGAGAAATACAGGATGAGTTCACTGGTCAGCAGTAAACTATCCAAGTGAGCACACAGATTCCTCTCTGTTGATTTTTGTCGGTGGCTCTTTGGAATCACAGGCAGGCTTCAAAGCAATAAAACATTCCTCATTTGGTTTGCATTTTGGCACTTAGTCACAGAGCAGGGCTGGGGCGTTGCAGCTAGCTACAGAAAAATACAGAAATCTTCTACCATTTAGTTGATGTGTAAAATTCTTTAAATTCCACTATAGCCCTCCAACTTTAAATTGGCAAAATAAGAGTCAATTTACAGCACAAAAACAGAGTTCGACCCGGAGTGAGTGTCTGCTCATCAAAGTAGCCTCACAAAACATATTTTCAAATAGCAGCACAATCTTTGTTTGCTTGTTGCCTTGGAGATTCTCACATTCGCAAACACGTACACACATACACAATGTCACAAACAATGATGCACACACAGACAGAAAGGTACTACTCATGATGCTCTAGGAAACCAGAAGGTGATAAGGTGCTAAATCTTCACTGGGCTGCGTCAAGGTCACAAACCCACTATAATAAAGCTGCCATCTTCAAAAGCTCTCATAAAATACTTGTCATTTTTGTCCCAGGTTGATGCTGTCCCGGCAGGCCACACAGCTGTTTTCCCCTCTGCTGGTAAACCTGGACATGTTTCAGTGACTGGACATTGGCTTCATGTCGTTCCCACAGCTTCACTACCTTAGCCTACCTGTCTGTCTCTGTTAGTCCTCTGTTCTTTGGCAGTCTTTTTTTCTCAGTGCCAAATTTTGTTCTCTCTCTTCTTCACCTCTATGTTTTCTCCTCCTCCCTCTAAAAATTAATACAGACTTACATATAATTCTGCAAAAAATGTTTGCACTAGTTTTCTAAAACTTCTCAGCTCTTTTACAATTGCACAGCTTATCTGGTGTAAATGCTGCCATTACCTACCCTGATCACAACAACCAAAATAGTGATTTAAAAAAATAATCTTAATAGGATCAGGACACAATGGCGGACACCCAGGAACTAAAAGGGGATAGGCTCACAGGAACTCATAAATATCTAGAGCAACATCAGGATGTCACCAGTGCAGGCTTCTCTCGGTGCAGGCTCCAGGGATTTAGAGGGAGTTTGTGTGACACTGAGCTTCATAAGTCATCAACGAATAAACATAGCTGTGCCAGTGTTTGTGCCAGATGGTCCACCATTAATAAAAAACGGTGAGACTAGTGCAAGTAGAGGCCCAGCAAGAATGGGTGGTGTTTGGCTTTTTGAGTAGTGTGCAAGTGATCATGTCCACTTCAAAGATATACCGACTTGCAAACTACACCAGGCTTCACATTACTATCTGTATACACACAGTTTGTGAGGAGTGATAATTGTGAAGGCTTTGATCTTTCCTCAAACGTACCATCCTTCTTCTCCTCAAACCCCTCCCTTCTTTTGCTACCTGTACCCAAATCTCTGCTGTGCTACCAGAGGAAAGTCATTTGGCAATATATCAGTCACGTGAGAAAGGATAATGTGAAGGCTTTGGTCACTGACATAATGAGTACACTAATTTTTCCACACTTTAAAAATTGTCGTAATGTACTACAGTTACTGTACGAGTCTCACTCCATAACAATGACTGGGACTTTGTGAAACTTTGTCAAAGTTATACCAACTGACACTGTTTAAGATCATAAATCTCCCTGACAAGCATGTTAACATGGTTTTACCAGTTTAAGACACCAGATACAGAGATCTAAACTGCTGGAGGCACAACCCTTATTTACTGGATTAACGCTGAAAACGGCACACCGCTTCTATTTATTTAATCTACTCCTTTCTTTAAATACCAAAAGGTTGCGTGTTTCACTGTCTTTATTTTCACGGTTTCTGAGAAGACCTACTGCAGTAAACATGCAAATTCCACATCACCAAAAATTTACCTTTAGCTTAACTGTGTTGCATAGAAAGAGGAAGGATGCACTAAACAAGGTACAACTAAAAAGACTGTAGGCAAGCAGCATGCTAATTTAGAAATATCAGTAATAGATAGTAATGACTGCTTTAAACTTCCTTGTTGAAAGACAGAAACAGGCTAAAAAGCTCGGTTTATTTTCTTGAGCTTTGGTTTCTCCCCTGAGACACAGAGATAAAGTTAAAGGTCAGTCTGCACACTGTTGTCAACCTCTGCCAAGGTGTGGGAGGTCAGACTTTTCGTCTGTGATGCACAACCCACTGCCACATTTTTCTACTGTGTTTAGCAGCTAAAACAACTAACTAACCTCAACTAAAATAAGTAAAAGGTTCTTTGCAGTTGTTTCAGCCTCTAGTGGCTTTAGACATATGACTTTCATGACACATGGTGGGCAAATTTTTGACCATCAAAAAAAACTGAGGCCGAGTTCTTCACCTTGCATACCCTGAAAAATCTACTGTATATAACATTGCTTACACCCACATTTAGTAAAATATTTGAATGTATCCTTTTCCCAGGCTGAATTTGTCCTACATCATAACGTTGAACACTGTGTGTGTGGTCTAACTGTTTGTTTGTGTGTGCATCACCAGACAGCTAGCCAGACCATAAGGTCAAACCCATGGAGAAGGGGGGACGTAGGTGTGGGGGACAGAGCCAAAAGAAAACAGTCCCAGTGAAAATGATACCGTAACACACTGTGGGCACAAAAGGACACAAAGCGTTCCTTATCACACCATCCAACACACTGGCGACATAACCCACCATTTGTTCCCAAGGATCAGAGGACAATAAGCCCCTTTAATCAATAACCAGTAATTAATAAAATGGACATTCTTGTAACTGAAGGAATGTAAATTTCAGTCATATTCATTTCGGTCATTTGCTAACGAAAGGCCCAGCTCTTAATAAAATTTGCACGGTGTCATGCAAGATCAAGACAATGCCCGCAATCCCTTATGATTTAGAAAAATCATGAAAACATAATGAACTTTGGTGATCGAACCCCTTTTTTATTTCTTTCTCTCTATCTGAAAGTAAGTATTGTGCCCAAGGGAACAGGAAAGTGAGTGGGTGAGCACTGTTTGCATGATGACAAAGAAACAGTGTTCAAGGGTGGGCATGGGTGGTCAGTATGGGAAGTGTGGGCATTGAGTAGAGATCAGCTTGTCCCATCAGCTCCCTCATCTGTCGTGCAGAGGCGTGCGGCCAGATAAAGAGCAGGAAGTGAGGGGCGACAGTAGTCAGACCTTCCCTGATAACACAAATGTTCTCATAAACAACTGGCATGCTATTTCACAGTACTGACTTGAGAGCAGATAGCGGGGGAAAATACTTAAAATACTTTATTTCGCTTCGATATCAGCCAAGAAGATTGGGTTCCGAGATGTTTGTAACAAGGCAGGAATGGATTATTACGGTATTTCACATTAATAATGTAAACATCACCCAGAGAGACAAATTACAAGTCAGTTAAAAAGTTAGTGTAAGGTGGAACCTGCTGGTGGTGATAGCAGAAGAGATGCATCGGTGGATCAGACTCTTCAGTGGGGTCAGGATCTAAATCAGGCTTGCATTTGAATACATCTGCAAAAGCCAAACATATAACCAATACGTCCTCATTTTTGCTTTTGGTGTTTGGATGATTGCTGATATTAGTTTGTTTTTTTTTCCCCCTGAAACCACAATAAAAGCATTTTGGCCACTTAAAGGAATTTTCATCACCAACAGTGAATTTAGTGGGCATTTTTTAACATTTACATAACATATGCTACAAACATAATTACATTACATTAACATAATGTTAATTATAATGTTAATGAGCGTAAAGATGATACAGTGAAAAATCCCATAGGGATGGGCCTGTGTTATATAGATTTTATTAAGTCTACGATTCACTATAGTAGCACTGAAACGATTTGTCAATCACAAAATTAACTGATTGAAAAACAAACTAATGTACAACTACTTTGATAATCATAATGGGTGACTCTGGCTCAGGAGGTAGAGCGGATTGTCCACTAACTGGAGGATCCGTGGTTCGATCCCCAGCTTCTCCATTCCGAATGCGGAAGTGTCCTTGGGCAAGATACTGATCCCCAAATGGCCCCCAATGTATCAATGGTGTGTGTGTGTGTGTGTGTGTGTGTGTGTGTGTGTGTGTGTGTGTGTGTGAATAGAAAAAGCGCTGTATGAATGTGTGTGTGAATGGGTGAATGTGGCATGCATTGTAAAGTGCTTTGTGTGGTCGATAAGACTAGAAAAGCGCTACATAAGAGCAGTCCATTTACCAGGCAGTCCATAATTGATGCTGTAAGTAATTTATAAAACTAAATGCTTAAGCTTCCTAAATATCAGGATTTAATGTTTTTCCTTGTTCTCTATCATTGTAAATCATTTTAGATCTTTCTAGATTTTTTGGTTTTTGACTTTTGGCCGGCCAACAAAATTTGAAGACATAACCTTGGGCTCTAGGAAATTTTGTTGGGTACTTTTAACTATTCTATGACATTTTATATATTAAACATTTAATCCAAGATTCACAGATTACCTGATAATGAAAACAATGTCAGTATCATAACTGCTTCAATACAGCAGTGAGTAGCTTCAGAACTAATTGAAAATCAGAGGCTGGCAATAATTCTGTTTTGTAAAACCGGAAGGAAGCTCTGATGAAAGGATCTTTTATACTTTCTTTTACACCCAGTTTGCAGTTTTTTCTAGTTATTTGACAATGTATTATTATGGTGAATTTTATGCAGAATGACATCTGCATTTAAAAACATTGGAGAGGTTTGCTGTTAGATAGATGGCTTGATGATGTTTGGTATAGGACATAAAACTAAATAAAAGGAAAAATCAAAATAAAACAGCTTCAAGATTTGCCACAGCACACAGTGGAAAAGCTGCAAATATAAAAAGAGAGGGAAAAAAAATACACAAAACAGACAAAAAACACCAAATAAAAAATAGGGACTAAGAAACTAACAAAAAAACTAAGAAAAATCTACTTAAACAAAGACAGGGAAGACAAAAAAACAAGTCAATGAAAAGCTACGTGAAAGTTAAAGGTCAAAAGAGTCTAAGTTGCTAGTAAAGAAAGGTCAACTATTAATGTATTGTTCTCCTTTTATCTGTAAAGATTTCACTTTTGAACCATTACATCAGTTCCCGATAAAATGATTGATCTGGTGGGCCAAATTTCATTTAAAGTCCCCAAAACTCTACAAATTAGAAATAATCACGTGCATGATTTACAAAATTTGTAAATAATGTTGAGAAATTCATGCTGTGAATGTAACACACTCATAAGTACATACTGTACAGTTTCACACTTCAGAATTTGGGATGATTTAACCAGGAAAAGAGAACATGGACTCCTCCAGTGAAATTTCTGGCCAACATCACACTGCACAGCTGGAATCCCCAGTGAATTATAAAACAAGTTCTGTTTGACAAACATTTGGAACAATTTGGAACAATCATTTTCACAATCATCCTCACTTACTCATCAAGAACCCTGTGACTTCAATTACAACAACTGTCAAGTATTAGATTCCCAAATCTCCCCCGGATCGAAGCTGGTCTGAATCCAGAACTAAGCAGTAAGCAAAACTCAAAGACAGTTATAATGTTTATAAAATGACAGGAAGCCTCTGAATAACTGATCAAACATTGGCGTGACCATCTTGCTGCTTGTCACAGCACTACATCATGTATTTCAAAAAATTCTGCACTTTTTATTCAACAAAACCAGATGTGACAAAGGCAATTACTGATTGATTTCAAGTAAGCCCTGCTAAAGACTAAAGTACTTTAGTACAAGCGTGTAATCATCTTATGTCAATGAACATCCAATTAGGCCTACGTAAAAACACTAAACTGTAAAAAGAAAAAAATTCATGTTGTTTTGTCTCGTATTTGGGAGCCAAATCAAGGTAATCTTAAACAGATTTACAGGATCTGTAATTTCCATTTACATGTTCCAAAGTCCTTAATCTGCAAGAATATTAAGTGTCTGTGTTGCCATTATTTTCCACCAATGACAGATTGGTCCTTAAATAGACATTAAGGAGGAGATAATGTCAGACTTAGCAATGTAAAACACCTGCTTAGTAGTAGTAGTTTAACAACGAACACCCAAATTACATTCATCATTACAACTTCTGGGGTCATATTCATAAAATATTAATGTCAGGTTAAGTTCAACACCTGTTTTCCCTCTACCCTCCTTTCTTCTATTCCCAAAGGAAACTTGCCTCATTTTTGGTCATTTCTGCAACCTCAAATTATCTGGCTGGGAAAATATGTTCCACTTTTTAACCTCTGTCGTGTAAAAAAAAAAAAAAAAAAGGCAAACGAGGGAGAGCAAGAAAAAAAAGAAGAAAAGAAGCAGGTGTTAGACAAGAGTAGTAGTTTGCACTTAATGCAAATAGTCCCCCAGGATTCTCAGATTTGTGTCTACCACACACATACCACACACAGTGATGAATACTGTCAGCAAAAATGTGAGCATGGATTCAACTTTTAAAAGCACTTGGGGCTGGACAGATTTGTCAATCGTTTTGTGTGGTTCTAGTTGCTCCTTTTGGCAACGACTTTTCTCTGTGCAAAAAAAAAAAAAAAAAAAAAATTAAAATTTTTTTTCCACCTATCCAAAGAAGAGAGCTCATTTATGCCATGTCACAACCAGTGAAACTGTTTAATTAGGGAATACAAAAGTCAAATTATTCGTTTGTGTCTCTGTAACAAAGAGTTACAATTATTCAGGAATCAGAAATGCATTGTGAATAATTACATTTTTTAATTATTATTATTTTTGGCATTTCTGCCCTATTTCACAGAGACGGTAGAGAGGGACAGGGAAAGCAGGGGAAAGAGAGAGGATGACATGCAGTAAAGCTCACAGGCTGGATTCGAACCCGGGCCGCTGCAACAAGTCTTGATAGTAATAAGTGCTGTATAAGATGAGCTACCAACGTCCTCATGCATTGTGAATTATTGTCAATATCCATAATCTTTTATTTATTCCATTTTAAAAAAGCCTCGATCAACTAATATTACCACTTGGGTTGTCCCCAGTAGTATCAGTAGTAGTAATCATAGTCTGAAAAAGAGTCAAAGTCTGAAAGAGAGAGCATCCACGAAAACAAAACAAAATTTCACGATATCTTAATTTCATTATTGACATACAGGATGTAGTAGCTACATGACACAAAGTCACATACAACAGAAATAACTCATTTGTCAAGTATGGCACCCAAAGGCTTATAGCCTAGCAGCCTCATTTAAAACCAACAGAATTTCTGCACATGTCCGGACACAGACACATGCACACATACACACACACTTGTATACATAGCCCACACTCATGGTGACAAAGAAAGCCAGAGGGAGTTGGAGAAAGAAAAGAAAAAGGCTGTAATCAACCGTTGTTTAACATTGTTGGACCCTATCCATAAATCAGGGTTTTATGGTCTACAGTGTTTCTAACCCCCTGGCCTTCTCCTCGGGTCTCCTCTACCTGCGCAGCAGTCCCAGGACCCCAAGTGAAATGCTCCCTGGAGGCAACAGCATCCTCTCACAGTTTGGAAGAATAACACAAAAATCCACTGAAGGCACCATGACCTGCACTCCATCAAAGCCTGTCACTCTATGTGTAAGAACCGCCTTAGCACAATATACAATACAAGCCTCTGAAAATTTACAATTATTGTCAGTGAGTGTTGCATAAATTTAAAAAGAGATGTGCTTCCATGTGGGAAAGTGACTGGTTACATTAGTACAAGCCAACTCAGCCTTACCATTTAACCAATTTTCAAATCAACAAACCTTTTTCTCTTAACCTTTATGAACTGTTAACATTAGACAACATGCTGTTGCTAAACAAACTGAATGATTTCCTATCTGTGGCTTTTTCCACAATGTCCTGAAGGCAACCAAGCCTTTCTAATTCTGCTGTAATGTTGGAAGACTATAAACCTTATCTTTTTTACAGCCCCCTGTAAAAAATGAGACTTCCTTTCTATTTTGTTGTATGTCATTAGATGCATTTATCCCCAGGGAACAGTGACAAGAGGTAAGCCCATGATGTTGTTGAATTCAAGGGTGAACCACTGATATAAACAAATCGGCCACAACATTAAAACCAGCTAATCTTCAAACAGATTCCTCAACACTTGCCTTTCAAACTATTTACTTCAGTTAATGAGCCTGTTATACCTCTGTTAGATGGTTTATCACTTTGTGCATGAGGTCTCCTTGAATAAAAGCACTTTGTGCCAGTGAAGAAAAGAACCTAAAACCAGTTCCAGCAAATATCCTCCAACTACAGAGCCACAGTGCTAGCAGTTTCATTTCCAGTCCAACCTTGTGCTTTATGTCGGCAAGAGAGGTAAGCAGTTTTAAACTGCAGTCATATCAATGTGCTCCATCTGCATGCAACATAAGTACTAACTGCTGCAATTTTGACACTTGTGCCAACTGCAGGCAATGTTCCTGGCGTTGGTTGAGGCAGCAAGTACCGGTGAGACAATGAAAATAATCAAGAAAGGCCATTTTCAGAAATAAATTCATGAGCTTGAAGGTTTCTGGCCAAAAGGTTATCACAGTGTCATACAATACATTTATCTTCATTCATCACAGCGATCATGGGGTAAAGAGTAGAAATATGGCATTCATATTACAAAGTCATCTGCCAGAAATGTGCGCTTGCATGTATTTTCCAAGTCAACCCTGCATTTTTAATGCCCTCTGCATTGGCATTACCAGTCCCAGTGAAATAAATGACCAGGCTGCATTTTTTTATGCAGTGCCATTGCCTGCCTAATCACGGCCTTAGAGCTGCTGCTTGTGCGACTTTGTTTAAAGTGCATTATATTAAACTTAGTTAGCTAGACCATAACATATTTCCTTATCAGTCCTGGTAATAGTGAAGATTTCACAACACTCAGAGTGTAATAACAAAAATCTACCCCAAGCTTTTGCTCACCGAGATATCATTAGAGATCTTCTGATATGAGAGATGACTGTGATCTGGAGTAAGGTGGAAAGAATGCTCCTCCTTGTCGCTTCCTCTCCTTCCATCTTTACTTCTTGTTAGGACTTGAAGAAGATCCTCAACATATCTTTCCCTTGTGACTCCCAATTCATTTGCCTCCTTTGTCAATTCATCTTCTGAAACTGAACACAAAGGTATTATTGAAACATTGTTTTTTCTTAAAGGCATTTTTCTCATTTTTGCGTCATGTTTAAGTCAGACAATTGGGTGTAACTGGACAAAGGTGACAGCTAACTGCAGAGCAAAACTATAAACATGAATTACGTAGTAATGCATGGATGTGTGTGAAAGCAGATTTAAAGAGAAGCATGCAGAGAAACCAAGGGGAATGTCATCAGCTGTTGCACAGCTGCTCCCACAGGGTTGAGGGTCCCAATTAACACATCAAACACAGAAACACTGACGACCCAGAAGCCCGCACATAGCTGTCACAACCCCATCTCTGCCTGTCAACTCTGCAGATGGACAGCAATAGAAAACTAGGGAGCAGTTATGTTCCAGGTGTCCTTCCACAGAATACGTACTCCTGTGCATATGTAACCACAGATACACACACACACACACATACAAACACACACACACTGAACCACAACTTGCACATACAAAGACAAGCCTTGTAGAGTTTAATCTGCTTTATACACCTGTAAGCTGCAGAACAGGAATGAAGAGGGATGATGAAACAAGGTCATTGCTGTCCCTCTGGTTAAAGGACCAACAGTTACAGTATTATGAGATGGGGTTCAGCCAGGTGCCTACACAGTTTGGACAGCCAGATGAATGGCAAACCTGGTGACTACCCAGTCTAGTCAATGGTCAAAAGGTGTAAGTCTCTCTAGTACATGTAAGCCCAAATTTGTGGATAAAAATCACATCAAACATGGCATGAGAATGTTGTGATTTGAATACTTTGACTGGTCCTCAATTCTTGATGTGCTTTTGAAATTTACCTTCTCCAATCCACGCTGAGCTGCCATCAGTGAGAGCTACTGTGAACCCAGCACCCAGGTCTACTGCCCAATCCACTCGCAGGAAGTAAGGGATACCTGGATCAGTAATTATTGTGATCTGGCAGACTGTACCACTCATGTCTCTCTTGTGGCCTTCCAATCTGCAGAAAATCAAAGATAAGAATTTAGAAACTCTTAAGGGGGTGTCATTATGATTCATTTTTCCCAGCAACAAGCCCATTGCATTGTGATCAGGATATTTCGTGGGCCTCCTGTTAGTATTTGGTCCTGAGACCTCCTTCAACAACAGCCTTCCAATCAGTCCATTTTGATGTTGTAAGGTTGTGATAATCTTTCAGTTGCATCAATGCGCTTCATTTTTTCACAACTCGGATTTGGTAATAAAAGTTTCTCTGTGTGTCTTCATTGGGGGTTTCTCTGACTCAGTGGAACCACATGGAGATTAACAGGTTTTGGCAGGTTTTTGTGTGCTGTTAAAGATAAACAGAAGAATATTACCAAAAAGTCCCCGATGTTGTCTGATTTAACTCGGTTTGTACATTTATCCAAAGATTTGCAGTATAGATATTTCTTGCAATGAGGACATCCCAACACTGTCAAACTAATTCAGTTTTCACAAACAGATTTCACCCTGGAAACATCCACTCAAGGACTCATAAAGGCCAATTAAGCAAGCCTTAAACTAGCAAGCTTTACTAATGCCATTAAAGCTACACGTTCCACTTAGATTATAATACATTAGACGGTATTACACATTAGATAAAACACTACTATCTATTTCTTTATTTCTCACCCCACAGATTTTGGTGGATGATTTTGGGAGAAATATGACATTTTCAGAAGAGCCATCATGTTTGAAAATAGGAACCAAAGACCGATCATAGCCCTGCAAGTCACATGTCCAATCACAGGCAAGGGATTGCACTGATGTGAGTGAAAGAGAGAACTGTCAATCATCTATTGCTACACCCTAACACATGCCAGGCCACAATGAGCACAGCATAACCTGTGGTTTCCACTCTTAGAATTACTGTACACGAGGAAACTAAATCATTATTTGCCAGTACTACACTGTTCAATGAGTGTAATGAGCAAGCTTGTTGGTTTCTAAAGTCACCTTGCCATCACGCTAATATTTTGGCTGACTGACTCACTGCTGCAGTTAAATTTAAGTCTCCTGCCAGATACAGCCTATATTTAACAGATTAGTTACAAAAGATGTTGATCTAAGCATTAAAATATGATCCATGTGACTGTTCTTGTCCTACACATATTTTTTCTTCTCAAAAGGCTTGAGAAACTTTTACTTGATTACGGATGTCCAGGCCAGAACATGTGATTACTGTTTCCACGTGAAGTGAGAGATGAGTTGGACATCTCCCCTGCTTAAATACAGGGCAAAGTGTGTGTGGAAAAGGACAGCTAAATTGGCAGTTAGCCAAGCTGGAAATGTTTGAAAAAATGAAAATGAGCGCCTTCGGACACTGTGCTATAAGTTATGACGTGACAGCACGTTTTTTTGTATTCTTTCTTAGCATCCCCCATTGTATATGCTGACAGAGCAGTTGGTCAAGGTTATTCAATATGAGACGTACACATGTGCCCTCTCCACACACATACGAGAACACACCAGTGCATGTATATGTACATATACACAAAAAAAAACTTGCAACAGATTAAAACTGACCCTTTGTGCTTCAAGAATGGGTGTGGCTGGATGAATGGGCTGAATAAGATGAGGGGGCTGAAGGGTTCAACTTTAACCCCATGAAGTGAGCCCAGCTACTCATTAGTTACTGTAACATCTGTTCTGTAGGGACGATGACCCTGTGGTAATGACAGAAGGACACTCCAATTAAACAAACAGCGCTGTCTCTCAGGAATGGAGAGCTGTGCAAAGCTTTCAAAGTCAGTCCCAAAGTCTTCCTGTTAGCATCTGTTCAGTAATTCAATCAGCATACACAATCACTCGAATGTTTCATCAACCAAAGCTCCCCTGATAGCTTTTGACACATAGCCTTTATCATATTTTCTTACACCCTCTGTACTTTTTTGCTCAACCTTCTCATTGTCATTGCACTGACGCATATGAAAATTGCAAGACATAACTCTGTGTGCAGGAAGTAGTAGGAAAATGAGTCACAAAGAGAGCCTCTAATTATGCATCTTGTGTCTTAAACGAGGATTTTATACATAGTAGTAAAAGCCAAGGCAGTTAAATGTCTCTTTAATGGGTCCTGACAATTAGGCCAGTCCATTTGCTTTCCTTTCACTGGACTTTCACCTCATGCTTTCCCCAATTCAAGATGAAAAGGACAACTCTGTGGCTACTCCTCTGTTATCATCGTCCGTCAGGGATTAAAGCAGAGCTGCCCTAAAAAGCAGCAGGCTGTGCCATAGCCTTTCAGTCTTTATGCTCTCCAGGTATTGGCTATCTGAAGCCACTTGACAAATAGAAACAGTATTAGCAAATATAACATGCACTACAATAAATCCAGGTGTAATGGCTAAACGTGTATCTGAAAATGTCTCTGAACTGGCAGATACCATGATCATGTCAGAGGCAGAATTAGTTAAGTGTCACCATAACTGACTGATACATGCCTCAACATAAACACCAGGTTTGAAAAACTACTGTGATTTAAACATGACACTTTTAGGACTTATAGTCTTGCTGCTTGCGGAGGAGACAGTGATGTAGTGGTAAAGGGTCAGGGCCATACTCTGTCTTGTGCTATATGACAAGATTTGCCTCCTCTGGAACTCTTTTCTGAATTTCTTGTCATCATAAGGTAGCAAAAGTATTGGAGACTGGTGACAAGTTTCAGACCTACAGTATATCTAACATTATTGTCTTCTTAGTGGATTTTGTGGTCACCACCAATATACACAGCCTGTCACAACGCATTTGTCTTTTGACTAACTAGAGTGAACGTACTTCCTTGACATAATTTGGAATAATAATTTTAACTTTACCGCTAGCTCTAATGACACTTTTAAACCACTGGGTGAAAAATTAAGTGAAAACAGACGCTGAACAACGAAAGCACTACTGCTGGCAGCGTAATTTAGCTGAAGAAGTTATACAGTCCTGCAAACCACCCTCCTCTATTGGAGTCCTTGTTCACAAAAAATATATGTGAGATAGTGTAGTGCAATAAGTACATTTCCATGACTTAAACTCCACTGAATTCAGACAAGGAATAAATATTAATTCAGTCAATAACATATTTCAGAATAGAAAATGTAGCACTGATTGTTTGCAAAGAAAGAGTCATCTTCAGTCTACTGGAACAAACCGGCGTAAGCCACAGCCAAACAGCTATCCCACCAACCTCAGCTCTTCATTCAAATCATTGAAGAGATGACTAATTTCAAGAAGAGGGCAAACCTTTTAAACAAACCTACAGAGCTAGGATTTCAGGGGTTATCCTCTTGACCTCACCTCTCCCATATAATGTTGTAAGGAAACATCTTGCTAAGCCTGAATTCAGCTGCACAACAACAGGTCATTTTCACAATAAGTGTCCAATATTCACACAGGAATAAGTTACAGTGAAAACCTAAGCCATGCCCCGCCACAAATGTATGGCAATTCTCAGTGAAGATTATGGCTGTGTAAAAGTATAGACACCCTGGAAAAATCCAACCCGAGAAAGCGCAACACTGCTAGTATAACTAGCTTAACACCCATCACCATCACGCTCTGCCGTTTGCGGGCGTCATATTTTGTTGGAGGGTCAAAACCGCGCAGACCACGTGACCGTAGTCAGCTAAAGTCACCTCCATTATCACTTTCCCTACAATCAAAACTAAAACCGAACATCTACGATTGCTTGAAGAAAGTTTTATTGTATAAAAATGTGTCATACAAAAGAGTCTGACTTGATGTTCCCTCTCGTACAAACAGATAAAGAGTACACACACTGATGCAAGCCCTGATTTGACAGCGGTAATCAGGCATTCGTGTACTGTACTGAAGCCTAAAGCGATCGGTGCATTGTAAACGTGTAAAACTTAATCACATTAAGAGGAATGTGAGTCTGAGTTAAGTTTACACTTGTTCGCCTCTTGCTCTTAGAAACCAGACTTTCCATTTGTTGACTTAGTCTCTTTTTTTCCTTCACATCAGGGCGTCACATTTACTATTACTATTGACTGCCTGATATAATTTCACGGCAATTTACTGGGTTCTGCAAGTGTTGTCTAACTAGCTATTACTACCGTCACCACTGCACCACGGTGGAACAAAGCATGGTTATATTATCGGTGCAGGGGAGACTCCTTTATTGGCAAGGCGCCTTTATCATTGCTAGTAGTTTTCAGAAAGTCGTACAAAATTCACTGAAATTTTTGTGTTGGTAAAACCCTTAACGTATAAATTTCCCTCAGTAGACTTACGGTATTGTGTGGGCTACTGCGACGCTCAAACGAAGTAATTTTTGTATGAAACTGAACTCACTGCTGCTTGCTCTGTTGACAGTTTATGACAAACGTTTCAACCTTCAACTCTTGTATTCTCCGCCAATCAGCAAACGAGATTTTGCGGCACAGTGCGTAGTTACGTTACGTAAACCTCTTCGGTTACGCTACGTCAGTTCCTGAGAGCAGGAAGTGTGATGTGGCTCTGACACCCAACAAAAATGGTAAGTTTGTTTTTACTAAACGGCTGCTTTTGCTATTTCACCACTTCGTTTGAGCATCATCTACAACATACATTCCACATCTAATCTCTGTCTTCAATACACTGTGACAACAACTAACGCAATCATTCGGTGGAAAGCAGGACGTTTATTATTTATAAACTAAATAGCTAGCATTGGCTAGCTAAGGTATGCTAACAATTTAGCCAATTTAGCTATCACAATACGTTTCTGTTCGTAAATATCATTATATTAGAGATGCATTTCACGTAAGCTGCGGTCGTGTGTGAGTGCGAGTCGTTTGTTAACAAGAGTTAAAGGTTTCACTAATGGATGAGCGGTGAATGCGAACATCGTAATGTTTTGAGGTGTTTGCCACGTAGCTGCACCACATTTAAGTGAGCATGCGTGTGTGTGTGTGTGTGTGTGTGTGTGTGTAGTTGGTTAGCGTTACGACGTTGTTTTTGTAAACTTGCAATAACGCAAATATTTGGAAAAAAAACGTTTGAGTAAGTAACTTAATTATTCCCTGAACACCGTGTTAAACAGATCTTACAGACAAGCAGACAGTTTATTAGAAGTTTTTTTTTTCATCTCGAACAGAACATGTAGAAACAACAAACAGCCACGAAATGGATAATGCCTGCAGACAGAAAACATATATCATCACAATGTACTAAATAGTTATTCAAAGTACATATATTTAAAATTCAGAATGGTCATAATGTATTAATTTTGCCAACAATAAGACCATGGAAATATTATAGTACTTATTTGCTGTGGCAGGAGTGTAATTAATCATGTTGGAACAAAACTGAAAAATTACATAAATCTTAAGTGTACACTTTGTCCCTGCTTATTATCTTTAAAGCATAATAATGTAAAATTAATGTTGAAGGCAGATGTGTCACCATGTTGGTAATAAAATATTTCAAAGGTAAATTCTGGATTTTAATAGTTAAGGACAAATATGAGATCATTCTTTGATACTACATGGAAACTTTGTCTCTTTAGATTAATGCAAATATTTGTGTAAACAGAAACAGACTGTTCCAGAAGGGGTTGCATTAAAAATCTTAGCAAAGGCGCTTGGTAGCTTTGGAGTGTTGTAATTGTTCAATAATTAGGAATAAGAGAGTAATTAATTATTCTCAAAGTTGATTAAATCTACGAGCATCTTTTACTTTGTCTGTTAGATGTTCAGTGTTGTTGGCCATCTAAGCCACACTCCGGTGTAGATTTGTTGTTGAACTGCATTTCCTTCATATGATGGGGATTAACTTCATATGACAGCTCTCTTAAATGACAGCCCCACTAATTTTTACCCAAACAGGGAAGGGCTAACTTAGCCATTGTCCTTGATGTACTAAGATCTCATTACAGCATCAGCAGACCCACACAGGTGGTGAAAAGCTGGCAAGATAGGCTTTTAATACACAAAAAACAGCACTAAATCACAAACCTCCCTATCAGTTCGGTGTGTTATGTAATAATGTGTGTGTGTGATGAAGTGGGTCCCCACAGTTTGATATAGGTTATAAATAAGATACAATAGTTAAAGCCAGGCAGAGCAGTCTTGGATATCCATTTTAATGCATGGTAGTATGAGATATGGATTCTTTTTTTAAGCCACAGTACCTCTTTAGGCATGATGTTGATCTTATAAATTAGTACACATACTAATTTGTAATCACATAGATACACTTAAAGAGGATAATTCTAACTGGCAGTCTATGGAAAAACATGTCTGAATGAACAGCTGGTAGAACAACATTCCTTGCTAAATGTAGCATAACATTAGTGTTACAGAAAATGAACTAAAGTGAAATCGAGGGTTCTTAATCGAGGGTTCTTAATTTTGACTTATTGCTGGTTAGCTGCATTAGATCATGACTGTGCTAAATATATCATTCTCTTTCAACTCACAGTCGGCCATTTTCAACTTCCAGTCGCTGCTAACAGTGATCCTCCTCCTGATCTGTACCTGTGCCTACATCAGAGCGATGGCTCCCAGCTTGCTAGACAAGAACAAGACCGGGTATGATCAGATACTATTTCAGCCCTAATACGTAACAATGAAGCTGCCACTGAAGTCTTAAAATACCTGTCTTTGTCGTTTTGTACGGGACACAGTATCATATCAAATTGCATAACAAAATCATTGGAGTGTTATTACACAGCATCATCAGCATACATGATGTGTCGCTTCCCTCAGCACTTCAACATACAAGTGAGCCACAAGAAAGGACTTTTAAGTGATTTTTAGAGAACCTTGTTCACTCTTCTTTTCTTTATCTTTCAAGCATTTGTCCGAATGTCAAGTGTTTTATTGTGATTCTTTAAGGTATTTACACTTTTCTTGTCAAATGAGCAAGGTCAAACTTTTTGGTGATGCTTTGGCATGTAGTTTAATGTTACCAAAAATGTCCTGACATAAATAGAAGCAGTTAAAATGAAAGATGGTCTCAGAATAAAGCACTAAGTCTAAGACTCAGGGTGGAATAAGGACATAGAAAAAGATCATATCTTAATCTTATAGCCTCAGTGCTTGTCACTGTGTAATGGTACAGCAATCACTGACAATGCTAAGGCAATTACAAAATACAAAATGATTTGTGTTTTATAAAAGTGCTATGCATTCTGCTCCATCCCTCAAGGGTCCTGTCACCATTACTTTTCACTTTTCCAATTTTAACATTTGATTCCAAGTAGTTTACTTCTGTATTTCAGATTATATTAAAGCAGTTTGTTTTCTTCCTGTGGTAGAAAACCTCATATTTACCAACAAGAAATCGTCTGTGATAAAGCTTATTCTGCTCTATGTAGTAACAGGGTATATGCATATACCCCTACTCCCTACAATTTAAAATTATTCATCCCTCTGTAATTCACTGTCGTTACTAGGGACACTTGCTCGTTTTTTCAACTAACAAGAAGCTCCTCTTTGAGGCATGTAAAGTAGCAGAAAGCCTTAATTTTTCATCATTACTGGATCATTATTTTTCTTGGATGTACAAATTGTGATTCACCTCTAATAAGTCTGGCACGGCCCAGGAACAGCCGCACACATTCTCACGAACACACACCATTGGAGCAGGGAGGGACATCCTCTTCAGACAAACACATGAGACTGAGAGTGGTAGATGGGATGATATAATAGTCTTCCGTCTTGATTGATTGGTCGACTAGGGCATGAGCAATTGTTTGTATTGATTTGGTGCCACACAGTATGCCAATAATTCTTGTGTGGTAGGGATAGGCCTCAAATCTGACGGGAATAACATCTCCAGGTAAATTTTAGGCATTTGTGTTTTGCACAGAAAAATGTGTGTACATTATAAGAAAAGAAGCCTAGATTGTCGAAAATCTAACGTCCACGCCAGGACTATTCCAAGTCAATAAAAGAACATTTTTACGATGGGGTGCTGACACCACCTAGTCAGTATCAAGGTTAACAAAGTTGGCTGTAAAACGTGCAAAATGCAAACACACACACACACACACACACACACACACACACACACACACACACACAAAAGTGGAGGCTTGAAATGCCACATTTGCCTCAGCTGTCACCAGAGATAAAAAGACTTGCGTGCTGTCCCCCTCTCTTCCACTGTGCACACTCCTTACATGGAAATGGAAGGCTGATGGTTGCCTGGGTTTTGTAGGAAGATGATCACAGTCCTCTTGTAATGTTGTGGCAGAGGTCTGAGTAGCAGTTGCTGTATCTACTCTGTTGATGTATCAACACACCCAACCTCTTTTTTTAGCTTTTAATATCACAACAGAGTCATTTCTGCCTTTATTTTTTTTTAATGCAGCAAAAGGACAATTAAATTTTACTCACTATTGAAGTGGGGGCAAAAAATAGTTCCTGTTTATGATTTCTGTTATTATTTTATCTTTTAGGCTTTTAGGAATTTTCTGGAAGTGTGCCAGAATAGGTAAGCCTGTGATTGCTATACATACACACACACACACACACACACACACACACACACACACAGACAGACATATGTATGAATGTGTGTGTGTGTGTGTGTGTGTGTGTCATATTTCTTCTTTTTTTATTTTTAACAATGTATCGTTGAGCTTGACATAATTTCTTTTGTCCAGGTGAGCGGAAGAGCCCCTGGGTGGCTTGCTGCTGTGTCATCATGGCTTTTAGTATACTGTTTCTACAGTAGCAGTCCAAAGACAACCACAAATGGAAACATTGGGGAAATGAATGGACAACAAGGCATGGACAATACGATCCTAAAAGCACAACAGGACCTCCAGTGGTTGTCACTTAGATAATGTAAAAATGGAGACCCATCACCACTCACCGAGGCCACGGAGAGAGAAAATAAGTCTGTGTAGGAGGAAGGGTGAGCTGATAGCCCCAAGAGTGTGTCTAGATCCCTCCACAGGCTTCAAGGTCTGCCTTGTGTTTGCAGATGTATGTGTGTGTGTAGGGGGTCAGTGTTTTCTGTTATCTTCCATTTAATATAAAGGAAAAAAATCACAATGTGCGATCAAATGATAAATTGTTTGTCCAAACGTTTCAAACAGATTTTTTTTTCCCTTCTAGTTACACAATTGTCACAATTGCATCGACCCGTTATAAATCCTCTACAAAAATTCTCCCTTCATAAATGTTCATAACTGTTAAGCGATTCAAATGGAGACTTTTCTTTGTTGGATCTTAAACTGGTGATTACATTCCACAGCAAATAAAATGGTATTATAGCTCTTCAGATGTCAAATTGTCGTACATATTTGTTGCAGAGAGCTACTGATGTTTTTAAAGTCAGTCAGTTTGTTGCTATTTATTAAAGAACTTTTTGGAAATCTGGTTTGAGAGGGCTGATTTCTGTCATTTAAACTCAACCATTTTCATTAGTGTTTGCTGTTTATCTGTTTATTTCATGTGATAATGCCACACTGTAAGATGAAGTATCAATAATAATGACTTCAAACATGCAAAATATACATGTTGATGACAACCTGTAAACCTTTTGTTAATCTTCTCTCTTTAAGAACTTTATTACACATACTGTACATGTAAGAATGCAGCAACTGCAAAGTTTCTCAGAGTAGTTTTTGTTTAAGAGGAAACTACGACTCTAAGAATTGATTTACTAGGTCACATCTGAAGTGTAGTGCTCAGGATTATGCTTGGAGTGAGACAGACAGTGAAAAGTTTGCGATAACCTCTTCTATAACCTTGCAGTCAACACTCATCTTCACAGGGTTTACTGAGGAGAGCAGTCAACTGATTGTACCACACAACATGACCTCGCCACATATCTGTCTAGTATTTACTTGTAGCTATTTAGTCGTAAACTGAATTAGAATTGAAAGCAGGTTTTTTTTCTCACTCATGCAAAGAAAACCTTAAAAGTACTGCCTTGAAGCACTGGACAAATTTCGGAAACTCGAGGATGTCCAGAACATTTTTGGAAGTTCTGACCATGTGTAATTGCCGATCTAGATGACAAATCCTCTCAATTTCATCTTTTAACTGTGGACAACTTTGGCCGCAATAATGTGACAGTATTATTCCAAATACTGCGTGTAACAAGCTTAAAGTATATAATTCCCATAAAATTAGTTATGGCAAGTTTTAACTTAAGAATATAGTGTCTGACTTAATTTATATTGTCAGCCACAAAATCTGACCAATTTTATCAAATCCTAACAAATGCTGACATGAAATCATACAATTGTATTGTGTTTTTTCATGAAAATTTAAAAGGAAGGGGTCAATCAATCATACAGGTTAATGCTGTAAGTAACACTGGACTAAAGCAATCCCGCATAAATTTCTTCATTTCTGTGTGGTACAGAGAAAAAAAGACATGAGGACACTTGTTGACACACTCACCTTTGATACTCATCACTGATGAGTCTCCAAATCACAACAACACCACACACAGTCCCTTGTTAGGGAACATGGATCCCATACTGGTGCACATCCATTTTGGCACTCCCCAGCTGAGATAAGGCATCAAGTGAAGCCTGCCGGTAAAGTCATGATTATCAGGCAGTGACGCAGATACAAGAGACACAGAGGAGCTGAAGCTCTCGGTCATCTGCTTCTATCTCTGGGAGCAGAGATACTGGTGGGCTAGAGGGACATCACTGGGTCAATAAACTGAGCAATGCTCTTAGAAAATGATGAAAGGAAAACAATTTGGAAAACCTGAAGTCACTTCACTCAAGCCGATGATAGCTACTATCAATGGTCCTGTGATTGTTCTGGTTATTCACACAAAATTAACAAACTTAAGAGTCCTGGTAGAAACTTTCGACACACCTGAATTTAAGTACAGACTTCAGAATATCTTCAGAAATAAATGCAAATGAACCAATTTTTATAATCAGAAAATTTAATAAAATTAACCAAAGTAACTGAACAATAACAGCAAATAAATGCTTTCATATAATAAAATAAAAAGTACAGACATAACATCTACACTCAACACATTTATAGGCACCTTTTAGATGAATTTAAATTAGTTCCTCAAACAAATAAGATCTACCTGTGCTTAATTTTCAGTTTTCACATGACCTGAATTAACCAATGAATGATGGTTTTATTGCATAAAAAGGAGCTGGTTGTTTCCAGTCTCTTTTTCACAGTGGTGAAGACAAGAGGAAAGAAACTTAGTAGAGAAGTATGCAAATGTCGATGTGGATTTTTGAAAAAACACCATGCAAGACATCTAAAGAGCCCGATGGTTTCAGCACATAAAACCAAGTAGGGCTCCATTGGGCGAAGGCCAAGGAGTATACCACTATTGAGAGAACGGCCGAAAAAGGCAAGACTAATGTTTGCAAAAACTTTAATAGATAAGCCACAGTCTTTCTGGAATAATGTTCTATGGACAGATGAAATCAAAGTAGACCTCTTTGGGAATGTAGTGCAACAGTTTTTTTTATAGGGGACGAAATAAAACCTATTAGGAAAAGAACACTCTACCTACAGTAAAACATGGTGGAGGTTCTATTATGCTGTGGGGCTGAGGCATTGAATATATCAAAGGAATGATGAAATCAGAAGACTACCAAGGCATTTTAGAGCGAAATGTGTTACCCAGTGTAGGAAAACTAGGTTTCAGGCAAAGGTCTTGGGTCTTTCAGCAGGACAACAACCGAAAACACAAAAGAGAAAGATTGAAAAGGAAAAGACAGGCGATTTTAAACTGCCAAGCAATGAATCATGACCTAAATCCCATTAAAAAGCTTTGGGGAGAGCTGAAATCTGCCATTGTGAGAAGAAACTATCAGCAGACAGGTGCAGGAAGCTTTTACGTGGCCACAAGGAACATACTGAGGCTGCCATTGTTGCCATAGGTTCTGCAACCAAATACTAGTGAAGGGCGCCAATAATTGTGTCCAGGGTAAATTTTGTGTTGGTATTATTTCACTATTATGCAAGTTTTTTTTAATTTAATTTTATATTGTTCAGTAATTTTGGATATTCTATTAGAATATTTTGATTATACAAAACTGGTTAATTTGCATCTATTTCTGAAGATATTCTAAAGTCTGTACTTAAATTTCAGGGCTTCCAATATTTTCAGATAGGACTGTATGAAAAGAATATTAGGAAAAATCCTACATAATATTGAGAAAGTAAGGCCATTTGAGGACAAAATCAAACTCAAAATTATTTGTTTTTTACTTTTTGGGTCAAAGTGATTATTCTTGAACTCTCTTATATTGTGGGCACAGTTGCTGTACAATAGCAAAGAAGAATATCTGGCAGCAACTCAGTTAGTGGATACCAAAAACAACATTTGGATGGAACATTTTGCATGCCCTGATTACTGTGTTTGAGTTGGCTAATCAAATTTACTCAAGCGGATGCCATATGGCTAAGGACACAAGAAAATAGACCTTTTTTCTGTTCAGTGTGTCAGAATTGCTTTACATGTCATCTGTTGAGCATCATTACCTCCGTCCCCGAAGGTTTTGTTTCTTTCTCAACTCCTGCAACACTGGGCAAGGCTGGCTACAAAACCGTCTGAACTAACAACACTTAACAGAGTGTGAATCAAGTTGGTTTGTTCTCATGGAGAAGTAAAGTAGTAAAGAAGTAAGTGTCATAACACTTGATGTTACTGTAGCCTGTGCTGTCCTTAGAGAAGGTTAAGATAACCCCAACAATTAAACTGCAATGCATTACTGAATCGTGAAGTACTGATTTCCATCAGCATTTGATATATTAGCATTTTGTGACTACAAAAATAAAACTAATAGACCCCACAGGTTTTTAAATGGTGTTTTACAATGAAAACCAGGGCCAATGAATTCAAAGTGTGATGTATGCTGTAGATGTCAGGTATGTCTTTATTTTTTTTTATTCTATTGTTTCATTTGTGATTATTTAACATTCTACAATTACAAGGGAACGCTTGTTGATAATTTATAGGCTATATGATTCCAGTATTTTTTTAGACTTCATATATTTAAATTTGACAACTTTTATGCTAACAAATAACTAAATCAATTTTCCACCAACCAGAATTATAATACCTGGCAGTGTGGAGAAGTGTTTAAAACAGCATTTAGATCTCCATTTAGGAAAATAAATTTTACAGACAGCATAATTAAACAGTTAAGTGAAAAAAAAATCTAATTTCAAAAGTCTGAAAAAAGTTATTTTTATCTTTTTGGCATTTGTTCAAAAATGTCTCTGGTTGGGACCCATGACCTCAGCATTTGTAGAATCCTGCCCTGTTATTTTTTTATGCATATCCTACGCCACATTTTATCATCTTTCTTAAATTAGGCCCACTTGCCACTGACCAGAGCCTTTTTCTGTGAACTCTCTTACCTCTTGTTTCATACAGGGATTAGAGGAGCAGCCAAGGATATGACAGCATGCGGTGGCATGAAATTTAGAAATCTAATTCAAAGCACCTCATTTAATACAGTGTGAGGTTTCATGCATCATTAATTTACATGAATAATTATGGAAAATGTCAGCCGTGTCATTATAAACCAGTCAGACTGGTTTATAATCTATAATAACTAATATAATAATATAATAAATCTCTTTCTACAAAGAGGTGCGTATAATTGATGCAGATAGTCAGGAGTCATGTCGACCTCACTGATTGGAACAATAGCCCACTGAGCTCATTCAGTTTAATTTCCAGACTATTATTACTATTATTATTTTTTTCCCACCAGTTATTGTAGAAATTATTCTCAGATGAGCAATGAGGACATTTACATTGAGGCAAAAGGAAATGCCCCTGAACATTTCATTGCATTTGCTAAATTTTCCTCAGGTGATAAGCGGAAGATTTGTAATGTTCCTGGTGCAATTCTACAATGTAAGATATAATAATATCCACAATAACTCATATCCAAAACCTCGTCATCATCCATAGAGCTCCAGTGGAAGAGTATTCAAACCATATTACTCTAATTTCCTTTTCTCTTTCCTCCTTTGATCATATAGGAGAGTTTCTTGCAGTCGGTTTGAGGACTTCAAAGGCGATCAGGCTAATAAAGTCTCTACCATCTCCTGCTGAGTGAACCAGAAGTGTCCAAACAGACCTTGACCCTTTAAATTTAAAGTGGAGCCTGTTTGAGTCACTGCACTGACTCAGCCTGTGAAGGGAATGAAATTGCAAAAAGATAGATGCCTAGACACTGAGAATGTGAGACAGAGATAACGACAGGGAGACTTAGAAGTAGAAGAGGAGTGATTCATACAGTGAGTGAGTGGATGAGTGGATTAGTCCTTATTATATCACTGGTCTATCTCAGTGATCAACCACCCAACGACCCCATATTTTCCTCTATGGTTAGTTATTTATTTAAAAGCTTGTGGCGTCTTGGTTTACTGATACCTAAGAGGTCAAGTTTTCTCTTGTGGCTGCTTGCAGTTTCAGCAAAAAAACTGAAACCCCTCTTTACACGTAGAGGATTATAAATGCTACAGTACGATAGATGAAAAATGCTCGACATCACATTCATATTGTAAAGCCTTTGTTCTGTCCTCACGTCCTCATTAAGAATGTACAACCTTTGTTTTCTGCCCTTGAGGGAACAAATGACAAAAATAATGCTGCCAGCTGAAAGGCACAGATATCCTCCATGTGTGGCAAGTCCAGGTCGGTGGCAAGCCCGGTGATATTGTTTGTGAATGACCCTAGAATGGAGGCTCAACAGTTTAAACAGTTAAATTCCACATTATCTTATGTGGTCTCATCGCAGGACACAGGCCTTCTAGGTCACTCTAATCCCTTCCACATGTAATCTTTTACCAGAAATTTTATGGTAACAAGAGAATTTTTTTAAACTTAGTCCTGTTAGACAGCTCCCTGTGGCCACAGAAACTGGGGCACTGCATGTCTCCTTTGAACGTGGCATTCGCAGCTTGTCCAGAGGACATCCCGCTCCATGCTCGTTAGCCCGAGGCAGGAGTTGTCTCCGCGTAACAAGGCAGTACCACAAAGCTGGAGAGCCCGAGGTCAGTGCCAGTGGAGATCTATCAGTGGTAGCGATAGATATGGAGCTACTGTGATCTGATTTAGTAATGGCACTGAGTAAAAATTTAGACACTTTTTGAAATTTGACTTCATACCTAATCAAATGAGACAATGGGGAGGTCAAAGCTTTATAGTCCTGATGTCAGAATTTATGTCTGACATCTTCCATTTTTTGATGGAAGTGGCCTGACTGCAGTTAGCAGTAGAGGCATGCAGCTCGGTCACAAAATCGTAACAGAGCAAGGGGCCCTGCTATTGTGCATGGTGGCTCACTTCATTGGTTTACTGACCAATCATCCATATATTTGTTATATAATTGTTCTTCCGTTCTTCCTATAAAGAATGGAAGAACGTAGCTTTTTAAGGCAACGACTGAACAACATGTCAGCTGCTGTTCAGAGTAGAGGTAATACCTTGTAATTGTTCTAATTTATTATCCTAATGAAACTGTTTGATGTAAGAAGGCAGGTAAGACACATACACACCAGATGTTACAAATATATTTGTGTATTTTATTTTCTATCATAGCTCAGCGAAGCTCTTTTTTTGATACACAGCTCTCAAAATACAAAACAATAAACCTCCTGATGTACTTAGACCATCAATAAAATGAAAAATCCAACTGTCTCTTGCATTCAGAAAAACACTACCTCATTTGTCATTGCAGTCTTAAACACGGAGATGAAGAATTTATCTTTCAAATTCTCTGGGAAAAAACCCCATGTGACAGGAAAAGCTGTTATAGCTCTGGGTGTCTTGATGTGTAATGGCTATCAAAAGTCATCAATAATTACTGTATTTAAAGTCACATTGGGTTTGTTCAAGTTCTGTACTTGTCTGTGCACACAGTCCCAGTTTCATGTGAACTGTGTGATGAATACACCTACATTTGGCAAATAAACCCATGTGAAAGTGTGGCAGACCGGAGAAACTGGCTTTAATTATTGTCTTTTTAAAAACTGATGACGATGTGTTTGATTTTGCAATGAAGATGTATTCAAAATTTCAAAACCAGTTTTCAGCTTCTGTGTAAGGTTACACAGATATATCACAGAGAGTCTGCATTGACATTTTAGGTAATAATTTTATTTAAAATGACATACTTTTGGATTATTATTGTGACTATTACCTGTAACACCATGTTCTTTGTCTGTTTTATATGGTTCCCAGTTATCTTACTCTCACCTGCTACCTGAACTATAATCATGCTCACTGAAAGTGGAGAACAGAATAAAATACACAGCATATAACACAGGGATCTCCTTACCTTTTGTGTTCAGACTGAAAGTGAAGCAGATTGTGTCTGCGGGAGTTGGAAATGTTTAAAATTCAGTGAAAATTTTGCACTAGCTACAGCTAAAGTCTGTAATGTCAGTATTTCTGGAAAACAAACAAAGACTGTTTCTGGTGAATAAACACAGACTGTAAAAACACTCCAGTGGTAAAATTTGTGTGAATAAATCAAGATGAAAATTTCTTTGCTTTCAGTCTGAACACTCCTTTATATGACTAAGAGCCTCATAATTTTTGGCCTTGTAGGAATTTTACAGCTTTGTGACAATGTTATTTTGTGTATAATTCGCAAAACTATTCTAAATTGGATGAGTTTTTTCCATGCAAGGATTCAACTTTTCAGCATTCCTGTGGGTCTGTAGAGCGAAGTGTCTCTGAGTACCAGAGAGTTAACATCCTCTCTCACTTCCATGAAGAAGGACTGTTTCCATTTTGGCAATTGAGGTGGTCACCCGAGTCCAGCAGGCACGTTTCCAGACATGAACTGGGACATGCGCTCCTCTACATCATCTCTCAGAGCTGCCATAGGAACCGTGGAGTTGATGGAACAACACACATACTGTAACAGTTTGCAGTTGTACAGCTGAGCTAAGCCTGCTGATGAAAAAAGGTAATATCAGATATGAGCAGTGCAGAACCAGTCACTGTACAAATTTGAGAGCTCCTACACAATTCCCACACACTGCACGTAGTCATGTAAGAGTATGTAGTCAACATGTACACCCACACATGCAAACACACAAACAGATTGCTTCATCGTGCTTTCAGTCCGGGCTTCCCCTCTTGGAAACCAACAATCGCCCTTTTTCCAAAGCACAAATCGAGACAGTGTCCATAAAGCAATAGTGAAAAAAGATAGATAGTGTGGGCATTGAAAATTAGGTTTAATGTACACCCGTGGGTTAAAAACGCGTTCAAATCATGTCTAAATCATCTGAATTGATCATGCAACACCTTTTTTATAGGGTGGAATCATATAAGCTGCTCTGCTCTTTCAGATAATAATAGGGACTGATCTGTTTGGAAAAGAAAAGGCTCATTTAGGAGAATCGCCTCTGTTGGCAAGATGTCTTGTGACAGTCCTTGGTCACAGTCATATGGCCATTCTGTCTATATTTTTCATTCTGTCCACATATAACGTCTTATTTTAATCACTATAAATAGCATTACATTTTTTTGTCTACAAGCTGTATAGCATAAATTGGCTATCCAGGCCTGTGTCAAGTAGAAATTAGATTATGGTAATTTAATAATCACTATTTTCAAGACACCTAATAAATCCTGGCCGTTGCACTTGAGAAGTCTTCAACCATCCCTAAATGGATTCTATTGCAGTCACTGAGTATTAAAAATTAGGGAACCCACAGTGCAATGTGGACGGCAATTAGCCTTTCCCTTGTTCCACAAGAAGACTCTGTAACATATTTGATTTATCATGACCCAACCACATAACCATAACTCACTTTTTTGGTCTATATCCCTCTTTGCAGGGACACATTACTCTCATTCTTTCACTGCTCTGGTTTTGAATGACTTGTAGTGTTTTATCTTTTTTTTACTGGTTTCCATAAAAATAGAGGCAGCATAATATTATAGTTGGTGTTAGACTGATGTCACAGAGCTGTAGTGAGGCAAATTTCGCCAATGTAAACAAGCCAACTAGCTTGAAATCATTAGTTTGAAAATTCTGTCAGATGTTCATCCAAGAATCCCACTCATCGGTGTAACCTCAAATTGACAAAACACTAACAAGAATAATCTGTTATATCAGAGACTGCACTGGATGCCGCAGGTCTGCAGGGCTTAGAGCATAAACTTTTACATAAGACAGATGATAACTGAAAGGGAAAATAAATGTTTATAATTAGTCTACAAATGAATTGTTTGTTTTTATTTATCGTCCCATCACATTTTGGCATGCTAGTTCAATTTACAGTAAATGTTCTTTGGCTGAATAATGGAAGCTGCAGTGATGCAACAGAACCAGTGACGCTGTGCAGGGCCACAAACACACCATTTTCACACCCAGCTGAGCACAAGATTTGGTACTGTGCAATGAAAACAACAACAGAGAAACAACTGTCCTGCTTTGCTGAGGCTGTTTGTTTTCTGTAGAATAATAGCGTAAAATGTTTGAATAAGAAGAAGCGGATGATAGAGAGGTTCATAGTCAATACTTGTTGGCCCCCTTCAGCAAATAAAATTTTTGACATGGTTTCTACGATCTCACTCATGTCCAGTCTATTGTTCAAATATACTGTACCTCTGGGTTTTGATAGTTCCACCTGCCCGCTCTTCCTGAAAGCAATAATGGAGAGATAATGAAGCCACAGTCTCTCTAACCTCCATCACTTCTGCAAGTTGCAAGAATCAGCATTGTAGCTGAAGTCCAAAGCAAGAAGGCACTTTTCTCACCCTCTCTCTTCACCTGGGCTACACTGATGAAGACGCTGGAGCAGTTCACTGGAGCAGGGGCTGAAGGAGCTGGAAGGAGATGAAGACAAACTGAGGAGAATCAGTGACGAAGGCTAGCGGGATACACGCAATGAGTCGACTTAATGTCTCTCACCACTTGCAAGTCATTGTCTGGCCCTTGAAGGAGATGAAAAATGAAATATCACAAGCTGTCAACATTGTGTTTGTGTGCTCAACTTATCATGTTCCATGAATTAGTGAAATGAAAAGTGACGCCGGGGAACTGCAGGAGAGTTGTGTCACATGGTGATGAAGTGGCTTGAGTTCAGAGAGCACAGATGTGCCGTAACTTATTGGCTGTGAATTTTATACTATTATATATTCCAGAAAAGAAACGCAGCTTGCCACTTTGACACTGTTACTGTTTTTCTTGTTCTCATTGTCTAAGAATTAAAGGCGAGTTACTCCTAACTATTATTGTTTCAAAACTTTTAATCTTACAGTTGTTTAAAAAAAACTATGATATTTAAATGACAAAACTGTCTTTCAGCCATACCTAGGGAATTATCATAATCGATCATTAAAACAGAAAAATGAAGATTTTTAAAGCCTACTCACAATGTAACTGAATAACATTATTTAGTTCTTCTCATTTCTAATCAGAACATTACTGTACTGTATATCTGCGTGGACCTTCAATACACACAAAATACACTAAGAAATCCAGTGCTGGGAATCCCTGCACAAAAAGGAGTTACCAAATATCACTAACAGTCTGACAGCTTTATTTCCTCAAACTGTAAAGAAAGTTACCCACAAAATGAATCTTCCCAACAGGACCTTTCAACATGTGCCTGACAGATCACACAAGAAAGAGGATGAGTAATCAGCCAAAATGTAAACAAGTATTTACTTTTTATTTATTTATTTTCTTAACATAATGGTCCGGCACACACTATGCAGAACGACCTCTCGTCCCTCCCTCAGTTCACACTGAAACATGTTCTTAGGTTGGTAGTGTTAAAGCAATACAATGTTTTTTAGGCATAAGCAAAAGAAGTATAACTAAATTACGATTATCGAAGCCTATCAGGTTCAAAGAAACATGTTTGTACATTAATCGTCTGGGAACTGATGCTTTTACTACAAATTAAAGGAGACCGAGTGTACTGCATGGGCCAATGGTCAGTCTGTGTGTTTTGATATCCTTAGTAACACTGACACAGATTGGGTTGTGTGGAAAAAGTGATAAGGATGTTGCCATTTTAAATCCTCATGCAAACATACCAAGATAATCGTACTAACAAAACACTGGTCAAAAAAAAAAAAAACGAAAAAAAAAAAAGAAAAATTTCACATAGGCTTCCCGTGTTGTACTTATAAGGAAATACTGGTGAAGACTGAATTAACTCTTAGTTAATCCGTCATACATATTCATTCAGTTCCACACTGTTAATGCTTTAATTTGTTTTTGTCTTTTATTCCAGTTGCTCTCTCGAAATCATAACCACCATTATTTTTTTCTTTCCGTGGGTGCAACTGGTATGCAATGCAGTGACGAAAAATAGGTTCAAATTGCTGAGCGAGAGGGAAAATCCACGGCAAAATGGTTGATCATAACGTGTCACAATGGCCTTTCAGATATATTTAGTTTTACTCTATATTTGGAAAACTCACATATTCTCAGTGATTTGCAATTCCAAATGGACAGGACGTCAGTTGACAGATGACCCTTCATTGTTTTTGTCTATAAAGCCAGACGCTATTATTGAGAAGTATCATTCAGCTAAAACTGCATATGCTCAAGTGAAGAGAAAAAATATTTCTGCCCAGATGAGACAAGTTTTTTAGCTGTGGGAACTGAGAATGCTACAAAGGCTCCTCTGTCCCTTCCTGGTCTCTCAGACATGACTCAGGCTGAGCGAGGGAGATGATGTCTTGTAGTAACAGGCCTCCCTGCTCTTGGCTTTGACGCCACAACAGCAACAGTAAGGCAATAAAAATCTGTGTCTTCACTTTAGTTAGATATATTGAAATACTAGCAATGCCTCTCTTGTCATTGTCGCTTGTTGCAGGTACCAGTAACTGTAGGTGAGCCTCTTCCACTCTTTGTAGTCGTATTGTAGAAATTGCTTACATATGAAACGACCACATATGTAACACTCGGTTCATCAACTCACGATGTAACTTTCTAGAAATAACCGAAAAAGCCTAGTTTGAGAAACACATGAAAAACATCCCCTATTATCATTTGTCTCTTATGGAAGTGTTGCTTGACAGTTTGAAAAAAACAGTGCCACATTCAGGATGTGTTGTTCGCTCTCTTAACTGCTCCTATTCTTAAAACTTTGCACTCATGATCACTGGTCAAAATACTCACCTATGGTTTACAGAGAGCCTCAGGAATAGTTTGTGTTCAGTCCAAACACTTGCAGAGTGATGTAAGGTTCCTCACTTTGATTTTCCTTCTCTTTTTTTTCTTTTTTTTTTGTTTGCTGAAGTCGTGAGAATGTTTAGGTTCAGATTAAGAAGTCTGTTCATTTGTCGTTTCCTTTTGAAGGAGTGGTCTTCTTCATCTTAGGGCGACCCCACTTCAAAAGACTGGCCGAATGCAAACTTTTTCATTTAAGGTTGTCACTGTATATCTTTCACAATCTACCTTTGTTGGCGAAACTCATAATTCACAGCCATACAGTTTAGGCTAAAGGAACAACACTAAAACAAACAAAAAAAACAAAATTAAAAATACATTTGGCTCCTTTTCTGTTAATATCAAATATAGCAGCTGTGGCCACACTATACTGACCAATGGGAGGTACCAATTACAGTGGTAAGTACCTAGAGATATGACTTTGAGGAGTTGTAGTGGTTGTGCACCAGGATTACAGACAAAAGCACCCCTCTCTCACACACACATGCACCACCCCACATACTGCCTTGTTCTGTGAAGTGTGCATCAAGGGACGGTAACAAGGTCCATATGTGGTCACTTCCTCCCTCTACTGCTCTAACGTGAGGGGGTAGTATTAACAGAACTATAGAATCTATTGATTTACTCTCCAGAGGAAGAAGAAAGACAGAAAGAGAGACTTACAATCCTCCTTCACTAATAACTTTCTTTGACAAAAGGCTCCGCATGAAGCAGCAGTTCTGGAAGCTTTTTACTTGCCATAACAGTTCATGCAATTGCTCATTGGCATTTGATGAGGCTGATCCCAGATTAAGCCTGTAAATCTTACTGAGCAAGGAAAAGGTGATGCAAAAAAAACGAAAAACACAGGCACCTTGGACAATCAGAGCTGCAGGATCTCATGACCTTTTCAAGATGTTGAATTTAAAGTATTTTGCATAATTGTAGATCATCTTGTTCCTGGAAGCACAGTGTCCAAACATGCCTGCTACAGAATCACGTATGAGTGGAGCGAGACTCCTACAAATTAGATTTTGGTCAGAGATAGCATTTCAAAGAGCAGAGAAATGAATGCGTCTTACGAAACTGACTCCATCATGTGGGTGTGGGGAAATGAATTTGTCATTGGGATGAATTTGTTGCTTTTGAGAGAAATACGTTTAAAAATAACCCAGCTATCACTTTATCAGTAAGATTTAAATTATTGCTCACTGGTTCTGCATGTGTCTTTACATGATGCTGAAAAACAGGACCAACAGGAGGGAAACATTAGCCCATTCAGTTTAGGCATAAGAAAAATGTAATAACTCTTCAAAGAAGCAGACAGTTGCCATGGGTTTACAGACACTTCTCCTATAGCCTTGGCTTTGTGTTCTTTAAAGCTGTTGGTAAATAACTACTGTGAATGATTCTTGGATGGCAAGTGGATCTTCCATGTGAGACACAGTCATCTGCCAGTGAAATGAATGCATTGTTTGTTACTTACAACACTGATAAATGATTGTACAATACACGCACAATCTGTTTGTTGATATTTTTCCCATCCCGGCCATTTGGATCTAATCAAAGGCAACATGCAAACAGTTCTTATTATCTAGAAGACTCCAACACAAACAGATGATTTATTGTTCATAATAAAATCGCAGCAGAGTATTAAAGTGGAGGGGATAAGCCAATGATCAGCATTCTGCATCAACTGCCCTCCATACAGAACATTAATTACATTTCAAATTAACAGCAATGCTCTGTTTCCCATGGATGCATACAAAGGCTGGTGTGAATTATTGACATATGTTAGAGGATTAGTGACACATTCTTCAGAACAATTTTTGTGTTTGTTTATTACATCCTGAAAGGGGGTTCCGGTTATTCTCTATGTGTAGCACAAAAAAATCCCTTTTGCACAATCCCCGATTGTGCCGTATTTTCTGGTCTTTGATACATCATTGTGGGAATCTGTCGCTGGTTGTTCAGTCAGGCAACGACAATATTTATATCCCTATGAATGCACAGGTTGCTTGAGGACAAAGACAAGCATTAAAGATTCTTTAAACATTTGATTTTTTTCTACCAAAATGCCAGCCTTCAAATTAGCTTTTGAACCTCCAGTAAAAGAAAGCAACAACAGTGAGGGCAAATCTATAAATTGTATGTTATTTTTCTGAGTATGAGCAGTCTAAACAATATTTGTGGACGAAAATAATGAAGACCAGAAGTTTAAACTTCTAGACCTACTGTAAGAGAGAAAAAACAACCTGGAGCCACTTTGATAAGAGCTTGAATACTTTTCTGTGAAAGTTTTATTTTTATAAAGTGCAAGCTCTTATGCACCTAAAATCCGCATATATCATCTATTGTCTCTCTCTCTCTCAGCAGCAGCTGTTTGTGGCTTCATTTTACTGCAGGGAAAATAAGAAGGATGAGCGGTTTCTTCCAAGGTGGCATACAGCCATCTGAATCAAACAGAGGTGTGCTGACAGTGATAAGGGCACTTTAATTGTACATCCATCAAGTGATGTATTCCTGGAACAATTTTGAGGCATTGTGACAAAGAGCAGTTAATGCTGAAACATGCAGAGGCGGGGTCTCAAACACAGAGATATTTAACTTTCGTTAACTTGCGCTCTTCGTGATAGTAAACTTAATTAACTTACTTCACCTTTTCCCAGAAAAGATAGTCAGTGGTTTTCACTGTAAAAAAAAAATACCACTTAGTGTCTTAAATGGCAGTCAATAAAAAATAAAATTAATACCAAGATACTGAATTTTATGCCTAACGGCAATGAGTTATTGTTTTAATTAGGAGAAATCACAGATTGAATTTGGTTTTGACCAGCAGACGCCCTGAGAATGTGCCAAAACCAGAGCCAAGGCCTCACTGACCAGGTCTGTCAGTCCTGGTCCTGCGCAACAGGCATAATGAGGAACACATGGTCTGACAACCAAGAGCCAAGTCAGATCTTGGGTCGGTATGTGAGACACAGAGACAAATAGATACAGCCTACTCTCATTAAAACTTTTGAATCCACTGCTCTGGTAAGAGAAGTTTGTACACATTCAAAGCATACGACATGATGTTCAGCATGATTGAGACTCTTTCCTCCTCCCTCTGTATTCTGTCTTCTACCTCCATCTAGTGGAGGTAGAAAGTTCTTCAGCAGCTTTATTTGCTCTGTAGCATAACCTGTTGCCTGCCATAAAGTATTTTTTATCCTCTCTCTCTCTCTCTCTCTCTCCATTAGCTCTATAAGTTGATGGACGGTCACACAGTTTTCATAATTTTGCCTCTGTACACAACCACCAAAGGATTTGAAATGTAGTATTCAAGATGTGATTGAAGTGTAGACTTTCAGCTTTAATTCAAGGGGTTTCACAGAAATATTGCATTAACCCTTCAGGAATTACAGCAATTTTTTTATACATAGTTCCCTCATTTTCAGACGATCAGAAGTAATTGGACAAACCAACATAATTATAAATATAAGGATTATATTTAATACTTGGAAGAAAACCCTTTGCAGTCAATGACTGCCTGAAGTTTGGAACCCATGGACATCACTAAATGCTGAGTTTCCTCCCTTGAGATGCTTTGCCAGGCCTTCACTGCAGCTGCCTCCAGTTGCTGCTTGTTTGTGGGTCTTTCTGGCCTCAGTTTTGTCTTCAGTAAGCGAAAAGCAGGCTCAGATGGGTTGAGGTCAGGTGACTGACTTGGCTATTAAAGAATAACCCATGTCTTTGCCTTGAGAAGCTCTTGGGTTGCTTTCAGAGTATGTTTTGGGTCATTATCCATCTGTACTGTGAAGCACCGTCCTATCAGTTTAGCAGCATTCGGCTGAATCTGAGCAGATAGTTTAGCCCTATACACTTGAGAATTCATCCTGTTACTTTCATTGCCAGCTTTACATGCCCATGCCATAACACTGCCTCCACCATGTCTGACAGATAATGTGGTGTGCTTTGGATCATGAGCCGTTCCTTTCCTTCTCCATACACTTCTCTTCCCATCCTTCTTGTACAAGTTAATCTTGGTTTCATCCAATCCAGTTTCAGAGCTGGGCAGCTTTTTTAGATTTTTTTCTGGCAAAGTCTAATCTGGCCTTTCTGTTCTTGAGTGTTACCAGTCGTTTGCACCTTGTGGTAAACCCTCTGTAGTTACACTCATGAAGGCGTCTTTTGATTGTAGACTTCATCCTACGGCTACCTCCTCGAGAGTGTTCTTGACCTGGCTAGATGTTGTGAAGGGTTTTTCTTCACCATGGAAATAATTCTGCGATCATCCACTTTAGTTGTCTTCCATGGTCTTCCAGGCATTTTGGTGTTGCTGAGCTCGGCAGTGCATTCCTTCTTTTTAAGAATTTACCAAATTGTTGATTTGGCCACCCCTAAAGTTTGAGCCATATGTCTGATAGGTTTTGTTTTGTTTGTCAGTCTAATCGTGGCCTCGTTCATTTGCAGCGACACCTCCTTGGACCGCATATTGAGGGTTGAGCTATGAAATGCATATTCAACACTTGGAATCAACTCCAGACCTTCTATCTGCTTTGTCATGAAATAATGAAGGAACGACCACACCTCTCCATGAAACTCACTGGCAGTCAATTGTCTAATTACTTTTGAGCCCCTTAAAATTAGGGACTATGTATATATGTATACATGTATATACATATATATATATACAAGTAGTAATGTCCAATTCTGATAAATACTATAGATGCCCTGACTGCTTATAAGAAAAACAAACAATTATTAAATCACAGATTGTACTGTATTTTCATTTTATAAATGTTCACTGTCATTACGTTTCGATTGGAGATATTTGTATAATCAACGTTAACAAACGAGAACACTGGGAGTAGATTCTTGGCTTAGATATGTACCGCAAGTTACTTCTCTCTAACTACCACCAGAGGGCAGTGTACCACCGTTGCGTAAAGGGAGGGGGCAACCAGGTGAGTGTTTCTCAAGGTCAGTATTAGACGTCACGTTGATTATTTGGGGAGGTAATAGGGTTGTCTACATGTGCAGCAAGACAGAGTAGAAGAGCAGCTCATGACAGGGCAACCCTTTAGCAGAGAAGGTGAAAGACGGGTTATGCAAATGTCTTGAAGATATATGATACTGCAGTTCAAGAACAGGCGCAGTTGTGTTGAAAATGCATACTAATGTACTTCGAATCAGTTTGACCAATTACGTGAAGGATTGTGATCACTCTTCTGTTTCAAGTGAGTTAGCCACTAACACATCCAGCACACTGCTTATAATTTGCTCTCTCAATTCAAATCACATCATCTTAGACTAAGGATACCGTTGGCAGTGGAAGAAAACATCACTATTAATAAGCCCCTCACCGGCGCACACACACACACACACACACACACACACACGCACAGCATACACTGTGTCAGGGAATGACAGAGAGAGAGAAGGGTTGGTCTGTCTTTAGCAGAGGCTGCAGTGGTTGCACCATTTGCTCACATGCTGGCAGATGCACGCACGCGCTCGCACGGACACACACACACACACACACACACACACACACACACAGAGAGAGAGAGAGAGAGAGAGAGAGAAACCATCTCTGAACTCATCCATGAGAGAAGGATCTGAGCTGTGGAGGAGCTGAGTTAGCCGCACAGACACACATGCATAGATAACCACACACACACATACTGAACGCCTGAGCCCCCATTGGTCGGTGTCTCTCCACCCCACCACGGGAGTCTCTGAGGGGTCTGCTGCAGTACTCTGCTCCAGGGGCCTGGAAATGCTGGAGTGAGCCTTTTTTTTTCTCCTTACTTCTATTTATGGGCTGGATATTGGAGGTCCACAGCCGCCCTTGTTTTTCCACTTTTTCTCAACATACTGGTTCCCAGTGTAGGCTGCTTGTACAGCTTCAATCCCTTCTCTGCAGATAGAAACAACAGTAAGGCCTGTAGCTCAGACAGGCAATATGATACCACTGAGAATCCGTGCAATAAGCCAGTGAGGAAGGACGCATAAATCGTGACTCCACTGCAGGGCCCAGGGGCAGCAACCCAGTGCTCAGCCAGCCATGTAGACTCAGGCCACAGCTAAAAGAATTTGGAAAGGACCCTTCCTGTAGCCCATCCCCCATACAAGAAGACATGATTTAACCAGTCTCCTCCCAAGCGAGCAAGGAATCCAGGACCAGAGTTCTCTTGTTTTTAAGTCAAACCCAAAGGTCTTGTTTTACATTTTCTGCCTTCTCTTCTAGTGGAACTGATTGAAACTGCTGTTTGTGTGTGATTGAGAAACACTGTATGAACGAATAGGCAAAATATATGAAAGTGTATTTCATTTGCAATACAATGATGGCTGGAAAAGATAAAAAAGACATCCTGGATTTTGACCCAGACTTTGAAGAGGACAATCCACTCTAACTTGTCTCACATCACATATCACAAAGGCTATTTGGAGGTCCCTCTACTTATCAAAGGGGTGTTACACCTGACGGAGAACACTGCAAAGTAAAGGCAGGGAATGACAGGTGGGCTGTTTATTGTGCCATCATTTATTAAACATTGGTATGACTACAGGTCATAAGCTGAACTGAACCATATATATATATATATATATATATATATATATATATAAAAGTGCATAGTGGAGCTGATGACGATAAACACGGCTACAGTTGGCAAATTTTACAGGCATGTTGCTTTAAGGGTATCTGGCAATGTAATGGACTTTGTTGTTGTGACTATTTACACAGAGAGTGATCATTAAAACCAGGCTGTGACATAGAAAAAGATTCAACATTTTGTCGGTCTGCAGACACAACCTGCAGAGCATCAATCAATCTCATCAGGGAGAGCTCTTCAACCTCAGTTCTGGAGTAAAACACAAGAGTATCTGCCCACATTCATAAAATAGAGGGAGGTCCCTAATTCCACAATAGCCTATAGGGCTTCAGATTCATGTAGGAACCTGTCAGAGGGAAGAAGCATGTTTATGAATGAACATGCTGCTTCTCTCCCCGAGTTCAGTGTGCAGTCTTTTTAGCAAAGGGGTGAATAAGGAGCCCTGTGTGATGTGGAAACATCCATCACTGCATTTTAATCATATTGTGTGCGTTTTTACGCGTTATCTTTTTGTGGGTGCATTTATGAGAGCCTCAATAAACTTTGAACCAACAGAGATCTGGGCGAAACGAGGCCACTCGCAGTTTGTGAGCTGTGCACAAGTGGGTTTTAGAAAGTTTTCATTTCCCCAGCTGTGAGGTTACACAGTTGATTGACAGTATACGGTTCTGACTTTTGGATTTTACGCAGTGGTTTCTGTATCTCCGCGGCCTCAGAGATGGGTATCCGGCATATTGATAGTGGTGAATGCCAGCGGGCATTAGAACAGCAAGCGGCCATCTGCCAGCCTAGCGAACTAGCAACCCCACCAGCTGCAGTCGCAAAACGCCCTACAAAGCAGGACATGCATGCAGCTTCTGACGTCTGCGGCCACACTGCGCTACAAAGCCCTGAAAAACCAGGAGCGGAAACAATGAGAATCAAGCTTATAGACGCCGCATAGGTCCACGACCAGCAAGTTTTTGAGAAGAGGCTGCCGTTAAGTGCACATCAGTTCATTTCGGATGACCGGTTCGTGCGATTATTTTTCCACGGTGAAAAAAAATACATAAAAAGACTCATGCAGGGGCACTTTAATACCCCGACATGGCGACGGCAAGAAAAGGGAGAGAGCTTTTTACTATTTTGGAAACTAGCGCGGACACCGAAAGTACCAGCGTGTGCGACAGTCAAGACTCTCCGCTTAATCTTTCAGCCGATGTGAAGTGGTTCGAAATTCCGTACAGAAAGCCAGACTCGGACGAGGAAGACGAAGTGCGGGAGGAGGAGGACGGCGAGGGGGCGAATGGATTCACGAGCACAGCAGCCGCGGCGGCGGCGGCGGCGGCGGAGACTGCAGACGCGGCCAGCTTCATCGCGGGAGGAGGCTGCAACATAATTTTGGTCACGGGCAGTAACGGGATCAAGCACGACGAGGAGGACTACGCGGAGGACTGTTATTATTCTACCTCCACCAACTGCTCTGATACCACCTCAAACGATTCGGATATTGATTTCTCCGATTTGGAGGAGGAGGAGCGCAGGAGTTTTTTCAGCTTTGAAGATGACTTGGACGAGGGCTGCACTTCTCCCGACTTCTGGGGTGAACCTGACCAGGTCATTTCAATCGAACCATTCTCCGCTGTCAGCGGCCCTCAGCACTCGCTGGGGGATGATGCTGACACCCGTGACTATTTCCGGATACTCTTCCCAGATTCTCTTTTTGAACACATGGTAGAACAAACAAACAATTACGCCCTCTATCGGCAAAGGAGGAGTGGAAAATCAGACCCCCACTGGCACCCCACTGATGTCAGGGAGATGAAAGCCTATGTAGGTCTGAACATTCTTATGGGCATCAATCAGCTTCCAGACACTGGCATGTATTGGGCCAGCGACATTTTCATAGGCAATGCAGGCTTTAAAAAAACAATGACAGCCAGGCGCTTTGAAAAACTCACCCAGTACCTTCAGCTGTGTGACCGCGAGTCTGAGCCTGTGCGAGGGGAACGTGGCTACGACGGTCTCTTCAAAATCCGGCCTCTCCTTGATGTGGTGGAGAACACCATGTGGGATGCGTACATGCCCAACCGCTGTTTGACCATAGACAAGTGTGCCATTGTCATGAAGGGACGTTTCTCTCCCACCCAGTACATGCCCTCCAAGCCCCTGAGGAAGGGGCTGACAGTGTGGATGCTGTGTGACTCACGCTCAGGCTACTGCCACCGGGCCAAGATCTACGTAGGCAAGCCCAGTGAAGACGAGGCAGCAGCCTCCCTGGGCTACAGGCTGGCGACATCCCTAGTGCGTGGCCTGGAGGGTCAGTACCACCATCTCTTCATGGACAGCTTCTTCACCTCAGTGCCCCTGCTCCAGAGGCTGCTGAGGGACGGACTGTACGCCTGCGGGCCGACCCAGCCAGGTCGCAAAGGATACCCAGAGGTCCTCCGCCCGCGCAACGTCGGAAAGCTGTCCCAGGGAGAGTTCTACCAGTGCCAGCGGGGCAACCTGGTTGCTACAGTGACACGGGATGTCAAGATGGTTAGCTGCCTCTCTACCAATTCTGCTCCAGGGATTGTGGGTATCAGTCCAGGCCGGCAGCAGCGTGAGACTGATGGGGAGGGGGAGAGTGACAGCACGGACGGCTCAGGTTTGTCTTTCGGTGTACCCCGACCTCTGCCCTTGCTGTTGTACCAGGAGAACATGAGAGGAGTGGACCTGTGTGACCAGCTGAGGGAATGCTACCAGGTGGGTAGGCCGTGTAAGAAGTGGTGGCGCTACTTCCTGTGGTTCTACGTTAATCTGTGCATTGTCAATGCCTACATCGTCCTGAGGGAGAGCCGAGGGGGAACCCCACCGGCGGGCTTCAACGGCAAGCAGTTCACCCAGCGCCACTTCAGGGTGCGCCTGGCACAGCAGCTGATTGGAGACTACCAAGGGGCAAGGGGCATGGAGCGGGCAGCACGCAAGAGACACGCAGATTCACCCATAGAGTACGGACACCGCCTGGAGCGCATGTCGGAGCGCTCCCGTCGCTGCAGGAACTGCACCAACAAGGGACTGCGACATGAAAGTGTGTTTGGCTGCAAGATATGCAATGTCCATCTATGCAGGGGAGGGTGCTTCTCCGAGTTTCATAAATAAAATTGAAGTGTTTTTTTGTTTTGTTTTTATATCCTTTGTGTAATCAAACAACTTGTGTCAAGGGACTTTTTAAAACAGTAAAACAATTTGTAATTCCAAAGGTTACCACTACAAGTGCACAATATAGTCACACACTTTATGTAGAGCTAGTTTTAGAATAGAAGTATTATTGCACGTATAATAGAGAAAATAAACTGAGAAAACTGTAGATTATTTGAATAAGTATAGAATGTTTTCGGCAACTTGCCTTCTGTAACACTGACGGAACTGCCTTGTGTCACTTTTTTATACGTTAAAACTATGTTAAGGATTTTATATGAAAAAGAAGAAATCAAACTTTTCTGCACTTACAATAGATCAGAAAATGTTTACTATGGGAAGTTTATCTCTCTCCTTTTCCAAAATAAAAACTTCATTACGATGAACTCAACTGACTCACCTCTTTCTTTGCGTGCTGTCAAAGCATGGACAACATCAGTATAATTACTACTAAAGAGGAAGAACAAGGTTAATGAAATCTGAGCATTAAATGGATTAACACTTTCCTGGTTTAAAGTAGGTTCAGCTTTGGTTTCTCCTATTCCTTCACAGACATGAAAATCTGCGTGTCTCTGGGCCTTCAAAGGGACACAGCTTGGAGCAATTACAGAGTAGAAAAAGCCCCTCAGTACTCTCCAGCCAACGGACCAAGTGATGCCATTTCTTTCTCCAACCACACTACAGACACAGAGCCATCTGTGGCCCTATTACACAGAGTCCAAACCCAGAAAGTGGTACTTGTCACTGACATGATTGGAAAATGGAAGAAAGATGATAGAAACACACTTTTGGGGGAGAAGACTCTTTATGACTGACGGGTTAGAGTAAGCTGAAAGGGTGAGGACAATCATCTGAGGTTGTGCTGGATCAAAGCTGTTCCTGCTATCTCAATTGAATGAAGAAATATTTCTGATCAGTGTTAAACGTACTGGTGTGTGTTTTCATCAGGAGTTTTCTGTCCACTCTGTTTTCAAGCTGGCAAGCTAACGGCTGTATGTAGGCAGAGATTGGCTGCTTCAGCAGGTCAGACTAGCCGTCTCCTGTGTCTCCTTCTGAGGGCTCTCTCCTTCCTCTCTGTCCCTCTCTTAGCACGCTGTCTGCTTATCTCTCTTTCTCCCTCCTCAGGCTCTGCTTTGCCGTCCTACACATTCATAAACACAAATATTATAAACACACACAAACGCACCCTCCCTTCCCCTTCACTCCGCTCCCTTGCTCTCCCTCAGCCGTTCCCCAGCTGGGAGAGGGTTAGTCAACTGGACGCCCATCCCGCTGATCTGCGGGAGCCCCGTGGGGAGTTACCATGGCGACTGTGGCCGATGAAGACAGGGAGTCGCCAGCAGGCCCGCATGGTTGTCATGGTACTGGATCTGGCTACGGAGGTGGGGGTTGCCAGAGGCCACACCTCCCTACTCCAAAACCAGGCAAGGCTGTGGTGTGTGTGTGTGTGTGTGTGTGTGTGTGTGTGTGTGTGTGTGTGTGTGTGTGTGTGTGTGTGTGTGTGTGTGTGTGAGAGTGAGAGTGTGTGTGTGTGTGTGTGTGTGTGTGTGTGTGTGTGTGTGTGTGTGTGTGTGTGTGTGTGTGTGTGTGTGAGTGTGAGAGTGAGAGTGTGTAGGGAGCTGGCTGGCTGACAGCCTGCACACTGTACACGGAGCCAGACTGGTTACCAGGCAGGCTCTGCTACAGCGCAGCCAAGACCATGACTGCAGCCAAAAATGAACCAAGCTGCTGCTCTGGAGACATCTTCATGCAGGTGTAGGATTCAGGGATTAGAGGAATCTGTCGCACTGTGTTCTGTATCATACCAAACCACACTCAAAGTTTCTATTCTGTTTTATCGAAGAACATGAGAAACACTGCTGCTTTACAGCTATAGTCATGCAGATGTAGAGGGACAGAAAAGCTAAATCTGTACTGTCTACTGTGCTAAATAAAACCACACTTCAAATTTCTATTCCATTTTATTCGATCGGAGCATTTAGACATGTATTTTCCATTTGTCCAACATTTGCTGAGTTGTGTCAGTAGCTGTCAGTCTTCCTTTACCCAAATAGTGATTATACTGTCAGAGTTATTACAGCTACTCACAATAATTAATATATTAAAAGCTGTTCAAGGCATTTTTGACATGTTATTTGAATTACATTTCATGTGTTTCCACTTAAATATTTATGTTTTCTGACAGATTCAAGTGACAAATGATGACAAGTCAATTGTGAGCTGAAATATGAGTTTGATTTTCAATTCCCACAATAGCAGTGCAGAGCACATGTACACCAGACCAGTGGAATCTAAAGCCTTTGTTGGTCACCCTTGTGTTTTTGTGTTATTAATGTTGAGTGTAGAACATAGTTGGTTTTCATCCCTGTTTTGTGGGATGAACATGAAATCATCCGGCCATATTTGTGCTGAGTCAGAACCAAACACTGTTCTCTCGCCCCCTCTTTCTGGGTAGGTGGGTGTGCTGTATGTGGTGTCACAATAGCCAGATCTAATTTTTCCAGGATGGATCCTAACCATGAAATGCTCGGCTCTCAACATGTTTCCCCTCCTGGGCAGGGAAAGATCTCTGAGTCTCTGTCAAGAACATGGGCCTGGTTTCACTTAGGAACCGCTGGTTGGGCAACACATGTACTGTTAGAATCATGAATGTGCCTTTGTTAAAGACTTTCCTCTCTTGCAAAATGAGTCTGAGGATGAGCATGAGAAACCCCTAACATCCAATTCTCAGCTGTTACTGATTGATTGCAGTCATGAATGTGAGGAGACGATGAATGGCTTCTCAAATGTAAATTGTTCTTACCTGTTCACATTAACTAGTGTCTCGTGGAGAGGAAACCTTTCTTCACCTTAACAAGTATATCTTATTTTCATTTCATTCAGCTTTCTATACACGCCAGTGCAGTGATGAAGAGTAACTTACATAAGTAGTACATTTTACGTACTTTTCCAGTTTATGCTATTTTGTACCTCTACTCCACAGCAGTTCAGAGGGAAAAATTGTTCTTGAGAATATTCCAAAAAAACAAATTAAAACAGATTTGTGTTGCAGAACTTTGTTTTTTTCTTTTTTCCTACATCATTAATAATCTCATGAGGCTCTGAGCCTGGAACCACTGAACCAAACTACCTAACTGTATATAAAGTGGTTAAAACAAGCTCCACCTAGACATGCAGCAGTAAAATGCTACTTATTCATTATCACTGGTATTAACAATCTAATAATATAATAAATGATAATATGTCAGTCACAGGGTACAATTTTCAGGAATAAGTACTTTTACTTACGATACTTTAAGTACATTAAGGGGATAATACTTTTATTTAAATAAGACTACAAATGCAGGACTTTTACTTGTAAAATTACTTATATTGTGGTATTAGTACTTTTACTTTAGTAAAGAGTCTGAGTACTTGAATTTAAGTGCTCAAATACTCTCCAATGAATCAACTGTTACTGGTTGGCAACTTAGTGACACATATCTCCATTTAGTGGATATGAGAACATACACTGAGCAAATTCACAGAAACTTTAGGCAGTTTGAACTTCTCCAGGAAATATCTGCTTAGTTAAATGCAGCTACACTGAACAGACAGTTGAATCCTGTGTTGTCATTTTGAGGCCTGTCGCTCCTTGTCATACAGCTTGCGTTTCTTGATCTAATGCATCCTTTTAACCGGGAAGCTTTCTAAACCAGATGGATCTCTTTGGTTTTTGTTGATGTGGTTTTGGTGAACCCAACAGAATGACCAGAGGAAGTTTGATCTCTGGGTCTCTTGCCAGCGGGACATCAAGAGTGACCTGTAACCAAAGAAACACAACTTTTAACACTTTTTCTTAGCTTATGCATTCCAAATACAGGGGAAAAATCCAAATTTGAATTAAGTTTGTATAAATTCCATAATAGTAATGTAAAAAGCATGTTAATAGGACATTTTAAATGAAAGAAATCTAATTGAAATCTTGCTTCCCACTTTTCATTGCACAGTATGCTTACTTTGCTCTGTCTCTCTGTCACTACACCAGTGTTTACTGAAAGCACTGACCTAAACTTTTTTGAGCTGATGGTACTACAGAACAGGTTGGGCTGTAATATGACACGTTTTCCTAAATGTGGACAAGCCTCCTCCCTCTCTTTTTCCCTCTGTCTCACACCGTCATACAGCCACTGCGTGGTGCTATTGTGACAAAAAGTGCACAAGTGCATTTTTCAAAAATTAAATCAATGACATCTTAAAATGGCCCTGAAGTCAAAAGGAGTTTCTCTCTTTGCATCGACTCTCATCAGTAGAAAACCAAAACCAGATCCCATGCTCACTGTGGCTGTGAAGATTTGCATTGTCTCATATAGTCTTACATCAAAATATAATTCAATTATGGAGTTGGGTGTGGGACAGTATTAACAGTGAAATAATCCCTTTATACTGTATTTGTGAACACAGTAGATGTACCTTGAGCCTGTACTCGAGCTTCATCATGCAGCAGTTGAAGAAGGTGAGGGGGAGCTGTGGAGGGATACTCAATACTTTGGTTATAGTCCGACTGGTCTGAGCTGGAACAGAGTCTCCCGTCCCGAAGAGGATGTCATTTGTGTGCACTGTCCTCTTTGACTTAGCAACGAAGGTTTGCTTCTCACATAGGTAGAATTTCGGTGTGACTATGCGCACTGAATCGTTGAGTACTTCTACAGAGACTCCCACTGCCTCACCTATTTACATTTAGGAGAAGAAAAAAAAATACATTCATGTTTCAGGAGAGGCCACTTAACAGATATCAGGTCATTCTTATTGAAACCAGTTTACCTTGCTTCACTCCCATTTTTTCTGAGGTAACATTCATAGTAACCTTTCCAGAGCCAAAAAATGAAATCCTGGTCGCACATTGCTGCTCCTAACGAATAAAGACGTAAGATGTCAGTAAGCCAGATCTCTAAACACCACTCTGAGCTGACATCAACTACATAGTTGCTTATTACATTATCTTACATTTTATCATTAAAGCGCATTACAAATTTAACCGGACACAAGTTGAAACTGGAAAGTAAAATACAAAACTCATTCAAATTTAACAGAAAATCAATTCAATACCTTAAGTCCGACGATTATCATTTCTGATTTGGAGGCAAAGGGGAAATCAGACTTGGTCAGGAAAGGGAACTCAGTCTTGGTTTTGTAGACAAGCCAGATTGACTGAGTCAGCTTTGCTCGCAAATTATATGTTATCTTGCCCCATTTCCCCTCATAAGATGAGGGCATATCTCTGTAAGGAAATAACCCAAATAAATAAGGGAAATTATTTAATTTCACCAGCTGGTTAGGAGGTGTTTATGTTAAAGATAAATTCCATATAAAGGAAGAGGTTAGATGAGCACACGCACGTATTGGGAATTTCAAAGGTGAATGGATACACGTTTCTCCCAGGACCAATGATTTCTGAACCTTAGGAAAAAAACATTTTTGTGTTAAATGTGCATTCATCTGCTATAAAATATTAATCGATTCAGAAGCTTTGAGACATTTTTTGGCACAAGAGGGAAACCATACTAACCATCTCCTTTCTTTTTATCCTGAAGAATAATATGTTCAAAATAAAAGTATTTCTTCTTGTCTCTGTGAACCACTGTGGTTTGTCCTTCTTGTTCACACCATGTTACCTCAGCTTTTCCTTTGGCTCTGACCAGAAAACACTGCACTTTGGTTTCCTTGCTGGTCACCACTGTCACCCTTCCAAAGATAATGTCCCCAGGAGAGAAGGTGCCTCGTTCATTCACCTTGTTGTACTCCACCGAGAGATGCTTTACGGTCATGATAAGTTTGCATCAAATAACCTTCCTAAAGCTTGTGGAGTGATAGCGCGGGGAAGATTCCACCTTTAGTGCAAAATAAGTCCTTTAAATTTACTGAGAGGAAGTTTGAATAGATCCATAGTGGTACTGAAGTGGGGCCTTAAGATGATGAACAAAGATGCTGGCAAGGCTTGCACTTGCACTGTAGCAGTGCACTTCTCCAGAACCTCTAACTGTGTCACACATGATCATATGATCAAGAGCTGCAGGTGTCCCTTTCACACAGGTAACTCTAGCCAGCTGCCTTGTAGACTGGCTAAGGCTAAGATGAAACAGTGTGCTATAAGTGTGCAAATGTATTGGTGTTCCTCAGTGAAGACTATTGAAAACAATGTCAGCACTGCATAATGTGCATGCTTTATCAATAACATTATGTTTAAAAGACATAAATGTTACTCTTTGTTCACTGACAGTATTATATCTCAGTTATACAAAATACATTATAAAACAGAGTAGAAACATGAGATCAATATTGCTCCTGACTCAAATAACATAATATACTGTTAATGTAAATTAGGGGAATGATACAGAACTTTCACATGGCAGGAATAAGATATTGACGATTCAAGCAGGCATCAAGCATCCTTAATGAATACAAATTAAGGACATGCACAGAAGCATTTAGAGCAGTATCAATGCATATATGCTCCAGAAGGTGTCCTGCTCTCCAGAGGATGGTCCGGCATGCGTAAAAGAATCATAACAGATAGTTTTACTTCAGGAGTTCCTACTTCAAGAATTGACAAAGTAGAATGAAATCACATTTTTCTTTAAGGGTTTCCCAGTGCCCATTCCACTACCTTTCTGTTGACCATAAAATAGTGCTGTTTATCTTCAGCCCATACTGTAGCTTGATCATGGAGGGAGGTTGTTCTCTAGGGATGGTGATCAACTTGGTCACAGTCTGTTTGCTGGGAGATGCAGGGACAGGCACAATCTTCTCCTTAAAAATACAAGTTGTGCGAAATCCCCTTTGGCTCCTGTGGCCAAAAAAAACTCTTTTCTTAAAATATGATTCAGTAATGTATGTGAGTTAAGTGGTTAGTGGTTTCAGCTGTGACTTAGATGAAAGAAACAATGTTCATCATTTTCTAGTTGATAGCAGTTACTGTTCTGTATCAGAAGATGTAGAAAATCATTAGCTGCATCAGTGGGTCAAGAAATTGTCAAATACCAAACATACACACACACCAAAATAAACTGGATTTCAAACACAAAGTTTTTGCTTTTCTACTCTTGCACTAAAAACAAAGAATGATGAGATGAAACATAAGGCACAGTTTGGGCATCTTTACCTTTCAAATGCAAATTGACAAAAGGTATCACTATGCAATGGCATCTTTTAGCTAATTAAATGTCAAACAACCATTTTACTATTTGATAAAAACTTAGCTCCTATTTTAAATACTAAAACAGCATATAAATCGATAGAACACTCCAGTTGACTCTATTGATAAAGAAATCTCATTAAGAAATCTTAAAATGATACTCCATTGTTTATTCTGCTGGAAAAGTACATTGTTGCAAAGATGTATTGAATCTTTGCAATCTTACTATATGTTTAGTCAACAGTAATTTTGCTGAACTTTTGTTCTTGAAGTGAGATAGCAGGCTGGTAAAATTTAGTTAGTATGTACATAACAGTGAAATAATATATGCAGAAATTCATAATGGAATAAAACATCAAAAATCTGGCATCAACATGACTCTTTAGGTCATTATAGATTTTTTTTTTTATAATGCTTGGCCTTTTCAAAAATCTGTTTTTATTTCATAATGGCATTTTTCCAATGACCTTTATATTTCATGTCACATTTCATTTAATCATGTTACTTTTCTTGACACTGGAGCTGTCACCAGTTGATGGCAATGTTACATTCTCCACAAATGTATTATTCGGAAACGTTATAAATTAAATCTTGAAAATCACAAAAGGGGTTTTTACAGAAGGTATCTGCAAAACATTGACAATGTATTTTGTTAATTTTCCTACAATATTTTTCCGCAATACAATACCCAACTAAAGCATGATTAACATGTTTTAGGTTCTCAAATTACTTATTGAAAGATTTTGAACTTGTTGGATTTTGAACTGTTTTGAACTATTGAAAAAGTTAACAAAGACTCGGAGCATCGGATGTAAGTTAGAGTATAGAGATGAATTTTCACGATTTAAAAACATTAACAGGTGTTGAAGTGATTTTTTTTGTGAAGAAAATTCTCCGGGGCAGCAGATGTGAGTTTAGTGAGTTTACTTAGTGTGAGCTTGAGGACAGACCCCCTCTATTCCTCTGTCCTCCTTTACACAGAGAAACCTGAAAACGTCACAGCCATGATACATGAGCAAACTACACTACATATTCCCCAGTTACTGTGCAAATTACTTTAAGAGTAATCTGAATATAAGCTGCATATTGCATACTGGTGGTGGACATCATGCCCAGCTGGTAGCTATGCTGCTGCTGTGTACACTGTGACCAATAACTGACCCCAGAAGAAGACATGAAGGCGTTAAAATTCAAATACAGTCACCTTGATGTGCCAAACTGTGGAGAGAGTTCTAAAAACATGATGGAAAATAAGGGTCAGTATCGAAACAGTATTGACGCAGGTTGGTGGCATGTGCAGCCTTGTTTATGAAAAAAAAAAAGGTGTCTGTATTCACAGCAGCAGCCTCTGTTTTTGCTTTTGCTCTTGCAAACAGAAGCTAACTGGTTAAATTTGGTGGCAGCTGTTGAGCTTGCCAAGAGAGGCATGATTGTGACATTAAGTAGTGACACGAAATAAGAGTTGTATCATAAAATAAATATGTTTATGATAAAAATTAACTCAAAAATTAAACAGGTTATTAAAATAAAAGTGACAATATTTCAGAATAAAGTATTCCTTAAATTATTCCACAATTCATTGGTCCATTTATTCATTTTATAAAATGTATCAATTGCAATTCATAATTATCTAATATTGAGCACTTTGGGTTCCATAAAAAGTGTATCCAGTTGTTATTTAAAATGACCACAACTACGTGATATACTACAATATCCTTTAGGTACTATTTTTCATATGGTACAATACTTATACAATAGTTTGCATCCTAAGCTTAGCCTTGTATTTGTAGCTGCCAGGATGTAGCTGTGATGTAATGCCTACAGTAAGTACTGCATGTGGATTGAAAGGGGAACACTGCTGACTTTACACATCCTTGTCCGTTTACACAGGTCCTGGGGAGAACTACTGCCGCTACATAACACGAGTCTCCCACTGAACTGTCACGGCCAAGTTGCATTGTGGGGAATACGGGCAACATGTTTTGACACGGAAGAAGAACGCATGGAAGAGGAAAAAATCTCAGGTTTTGCTGCATCGATTCTTATATTTTTTGAAATTGTCCATCACAAGTCTAAATATGGTCTAGATGTGCAATGCTAAATTGGTGACATACTCTTTTAAGGCAGGTATTTACAATGGTGTGTTATTTTTATCAGATTGATTAATGGAGGGGGGCATTGCATAACCTCCATAGGGAGGTGGGGGATCCACAGATTGGTATGCTGCTTGTTGTGGTGTGGTGCTCCTCGTCAGTTGGCTTGGGTTCCCAAGTGCTTCAAATCCAAACCAAGCAGGAGTAGGTGGTTGTTTTACAGCAGGAAGCTCAGGTAGGACAACTATAGGGAGTTTGATCTCTGGGTCTGAAGCATATTTGATATCCAGATGGATCTGTAAAAGAAAAAAAAAAAAAAGGTGTCTGTATTCACAGCAGCAGCCTCTGTTTTTGCTTTTGCTCTTGCAAACAGAAGCTAACTGGTTAAATTTGGTGGCAGCTGTTGAGCTTGCCAAGAGAGGCGTGATTGTGACATTAAGTAGTGACACGAAATAAGAGTTGTATCATAAAATAAATATGTTTATGATAAAATTAACTCAAAAATTAAACAGGTTATTAAAATAAAAGTGACAATATTTCAGAATAAAGTATTCCTTAAATTATTCCACAATTCATTGGTCCATTTATTCATTTTATAAAATGTATCAATTGCAATTCATAATTATCTAATATTGAGCACTTTGGGTTCCATAAAAAGTGTATCCAGTTGTTATTTAAAATGACCACAACTACGTTATATACTAAAATATCCTTTAGGTACTATTTTTCATATGGTACAATACTTATACAATAGTTTGCATCCTAAGCTTAGCCTTGTATTTGTAGCTGCCAGGATGTAGCTGTGATGTAATGCCTACAGTAAGTACTGCATGTGGATTGAAAGGGGAACACTGCTGACTTTACACATCCTTGTCCGTTTACACAGGTCCTGGGGAGAACTACTGCCGCTACATAACACGAGTCTCCCACTGAACTGTCACGGCCAAGTTGCATTGTGGGGAATACGGGCAACATGTTTTGACACGGAAGAAGAACGCATGGAAGAGGAAAAAATCTCAGGTTTTGCTGCATCGATTCTTATATTTTTTGAAATTGTCCATCACAAGTCTAAATATGGTCTAGATGTGCAATGCTAAATTGGTGACATACTCTTTTAAGGCAGGTATTTACAATGGTGTGTTATTTTTATCAGATTGATTAATGGAGGGGGGCATTGCATAACCTCCATAGGGAGGTGGGGGATCCACAGATTGGTATGCTGCTTGTTGTGGTGTGGTGCTCCTGGTCAGTTGGCTTGGGTTCCCAAGTGCTTCAAATCCAAACCAAGCAGGAGTAGGTGGTTGTTTTACAGCAGGAAGCTCAGGTAGGACAACTATAGGGAGTTTGATCTCTGGGTCTGAAGCATATTTGATATCCAGATGGATCTGTAAAAGAAAAAAAAAAAAGGTTTTATTTGCTCTTTAAATCTCCTAATAAATGTTTATATTCTTATTTGGAAAGTTTTTGCATCAATCTAGTTCAAGTCAGTGGGGCTTGCTTATGTTTGTTATTCTTTTGTTTTATCTCTAGAGATCCCCTCTGGTTTATTAGACTGCAGGTTTTCTCTTTCTTGAGCTTGTTGAGTTCATCAGTTTTTGCAGTTTCCTCTGTTTATTATGTTTATGTGTGCTCTGCCTTTTTACAAGTTACTTTATTTTCTTTTAGTTTCTGCCCATTCATTTTATGAACACACCATAAGGAAACACTTTCATTGCCCTTTTGAATATGTTATACCATGGCATTGCACAGAAACTAAGAATTTCCCTAGAAAAGATTGGTTTATATCAATGTTTGATTTTTATGTCACCAGTAACTGAAAAATGAAAGCTCATTCTCTAACATTTTAAACAACAGGAACACAGAAAAAAACCCTAAAAGCTTTCCATCAGTGGTTATTTTAACAAAACAGTAACTAAGCACGTGAACAAAAGAATGGATCAGAAAGAGGAAATGCAGATTCACCTCCCACAATCTATTGACCACAATATAGTACAGTTTACCTTCAGCCTATACTCTAGCTTGATGATGGAGCAGTTCAAGATGGAGGGAGGTAGTTCTCTAGGGATGGAGATCACCTTGGTCACAGTCTCTTTGCTAGAGGATGCAACAGCCTCAATCTTGTCCTTAAGGATCTCATTTGTGCAAACTCTCCTGCGACCCTGGGCAAAGAAACTCCTTTTCTCATACAGTGTGAATTTGGGCTTCACCAAACGACTTGAGTGGTTGCTGATTTCAGCTGTGACTTGGAGAGCCTCACCTGTAAAGTGAATAAAAAAAAGATACTCCATTTCCATTTACCATTTCCAAGTGGTAGAATCGCATCTCGGTAGTTGTTATTTTGAATAGGATAGTATAAATGTGGGGGAGAGTTACTGCATAATTCACATTAGTTTGACCAGTGGCCAAGGTAACACAAAAAGGTTATAAATTGTCACCAAAGAGTAACTCAATACACACCCTGAAGTACACTTCTCCATCACAACTGCAGGGTGAAAAACCACTGGGGGTCACCAAAAAGTGTTGATTTACAGCTGTTATGAGGAGCAATCATTGCCAAACTACTATTAGTCAATAGACAAGATATGTTACTATCTGCCACGATCCAAGGGGAGCACTCGAAAATAGATATAGTCCAAAGTTAACCTGAATATTATACAACCATGCAAATCCATAAAATACTAGAGTAAACATCATCTACACTCTAACACAATCTCAGAAAATCTGCTAAAATCTTTTAGAATAATATTTTTAAAAAATGATTAAAACCATTAATATAAAGTTACATACAATACGATCCCACTCAATCTATAATGACCTGTTCACACAGGTTTTGCCCTTTAACAGGGGGACTTTCATAGTGATCGCACGAAATGAAAAATATAAGTTGAAATAGTCAATACATCCACAATCCCTCACTACTGTTACATACGGTGTGGCTTGAGTTCCTTTAAGGTCCCGCTTCGTCAACATCACCTGTGCCTTGAAGTTTCCCGTAAGTCCAGTGCATGCATATAATTTATTGGCGGGCTGGGCAGACGGATGCAACCACTCAGGGTCTTGCTTATGTTATCAGTCACATCATGACTTCCATCATTCTCGGTTTCCAGCAGGTTAGACTGGGTATGACCTCCCTGGACAGTTTTGACTGGCAGGTCCTGCTGGTTGCCCCTATTTCCCTTAATCTATTCAGGGCCTCTATGACGGAAACTAAAGAAAGATTTCAGCAGCTGGAGAGAGAATGGCTGTAGTCATCTTACATCCAGCTCATTCATTAATCAGCAGTGTTAAGATGGAGAGGGCGACATAGGAAAAAATAAGTTTCCTTTTTGAAGTATGGAGGTTCTGCGGTGTCCAGGATTAAGGTTCTCTTCTACCAGCGCCAAATTATTCTCATGACCCAGTCCAGAGAGTGGTCTCTGGTAAGACGATAGCATTTCCGGTCGGCACTCCGTGGATTATTTACACAGGTTTTCTGTCTTCAAAGAGGTTAAGTAACAGCGACGGGTTGGAGTAAAGTGTTACTAAACAAGAGCTTGCAACGGATGTTTCCTTGATGGAACGTGTAGGTTTAGTAAACATTGGTCAATCAGCCAAACTTAATATACCTACTGTCCAAAATACCTGAGACAGGTCTGTCCAGTTACTGAACAAGGAAAGACAGTGAATCAAAATCTTCCTGGTGCAAGATTACCTCTACCAGACTAGATTATTACCTTGCTTGTATCCCATCCTATCGGTGTTTACATCCAGTGAAACAGTTCCAGAGCCAAAGAGTTTGACAGCTTTATCGCTGCAGCCATACTGAGGTTCCTAAAAGAACAGATCCCCACCTTAAATTAACGCAGGTAGATAATTGTCTCCTCTGCTTCGACAACATTCATTACATGATAAAATGGTTGCAATTTAAAAGGCTTGATTGATTAATGATTTCTTACCATAAGTCCGGGAATATCCATGTTTGCCTTTGAGACAAATGTGAAGTGGGCTTTGGTCTTTTTTGTCATCTTCATTGATTGCTTAAGCTCTGCCTTCAACTTATGAACGATTTTGCCTATGGAAGCTTTGAACGATGGTGGGATCTTTCTGTGTACAATAAAACAGTAACAATAACAGAACATTGAAATGACCTGAATCGAAATAAAACATCAATCTAAAGTGAAGATTAAATAAACAATAGGCACCTGTCAGGTATCTTGAAGGAAAAAGGAAATACGTGTCTTCCTCTACCAATGACTGCAGTGCCTGGAAAAGAATGGCTTAGTAGAAGTCTTACGTATATTATCTTTAAACATTATATTCATAATGGCTTATGATGAAAAAAATCATTGCATTAGGTACAATATATTGCATATCAATGATTGTATTAATTTAATACATTACCATCTCCTCTTGCTTCTCTCAAGATATGGTGTTTGACATCATAATATTTCTCATCAGCCCAGAAAACATGATGTTGATTTTGCCCGTAATGTTCATGCCAGCAAACATGAGCTTTTCCCTTAGCCATAAAAATAAGTGATTGGATTCTGGTTTCTTTAGAAACCTCCACAATGATTCTTCCATTAATGGTATCTCCATTTGTAAAGGTGTTTTTGCTGTTAAGGGCATCATATTCAATTGAGAAGTTTTTGATGGTCATCCTCCACAGAGAAATACGCAGTGAAAAATCAAAATCTCTTGTAAAACCAAGAAGAAACTCAGTCCTTGTAAACCCTGCACAGCTTCTCAGAACTGGTTATATCTGATCTCGAACATGCAAATGTTGTTGAACCAGTTTTTCTTGTATCATACCTGCGCCGGCAGACACGCAGTCACACATGGTGGCTGGAAAAATAGTTTGGCCCTGCACACCACTGTTACTTAAAAAAATGAAACACAGTAGCTTAAAATGCAACTAGAGGGTCATAGTCATGGCAATGCACACACACTGCTGTTGAGAATGAGCCTGCTCTTCTGACAGCCATGTCAGCAGGCAGAGAGCAACCGCTGTTTATTCTATCTAGGTTTATGACTGTCACATGCTGCACTTTCTCAGTGTGTCACTTGACTTATTTTCGGACTAGCTAAATGTTTTGTGGCATGACTCATCTGCACACAAAAAATGTTGTGGCCACTCTGGATTAACCAGACTTCACTGTGAACTGTATTCATTTGGAAAAAAACTTTTGTTTAGGTCAATAAAATTGCTAAAAAATGGTGGTCCACGGTGTCAATCGTGTCACACAGCCATGAAATTTCTGGAAAGACACAATGACGGTGTTTTTTCAGAATTTTTTTTTTTTTTTTTATGTTGTATTATAAAAGTTCAGTGAAAAAAGGTCAAAGAAATGGAATGGACAATAATTGCTACATTCAATCACAATACTGAATACACCCAATGTTTTGACACATCAACAAAGTAGTATTTATACTCCAGAATTGATGTTATATATTTTGTTAATTTCTTTGATCACTCAGAAATATAGCCTGTGTGTAGTTATCGCCAGATGAAATAAGCAGCCTAGTCAAGGGAAGGACATTTAACAAATCTGATGGATTTTATTCAAAATAGTAAGAAACAGGCTGGTGATCTGAAAATTGCTTGGGATACAAAAAGTATAGGTATTCAAACAATTAAATATTGTGCTTTTATAAAATTAGGGGACTTGTAATGGAAAGATTTTTAAAAAGCATGGTCAAAGTCAAAGCACCAAAGGTCGAAATATCCTGACTTTCGGTACCTACGAGCTTGAAATACGCTGGATCCTACAATTCCCATAATCCAATTGAACACTCTCTTTCATCAGACTTCTTCTGCCTGTTAAATGCCCTCATCTTTTAATATCCATGGCACCAGTACTTTAAAACACACGTTTATTTTATCAAATTTTTTAAGTCTGGAGCCAAACCCGAGATAACCCTGATGACGCTCTGAGGGTTTTTCTTTCAGACTTTAGAAAGCTCCCTTCAGATACTTCACAGGCTGAGTAGTACTAACCATGACAGATAAAGTGAATGTTATGTGTAAAAATCAGAAGAGTGCCTTTTTAAAGCAGATGGCAGAAATTACTTGAACATTAGTGTCTTTCATTATCTGTGTGGAAGCCTCAATAAATCAAAGTCCAGTAACAGATCATACGAAAAAACATTACAGTACTATCTGACCCAGGGGAGCAGTTAGATTCTACGTTTATTAATGACATCTGACAGTTTTTCAAAAATCTTTTACAGCTCAGGCAGTTCAGTTACTGTAACAGTTACTCAGTCTTGGTCTCTCACTGTGTAAGTGGTACCGTCTCTCTCTCCACGGTGAGCCTTGCAGAGTCACACGCAGGGCGAAATCATTCAGCTTAGAAGGGATAACACCTGAGATATCTGAAATTCTGGAAGGTCCCCTTCTCCTCACTATTTGTTTTACAAGTTATTTTGGAAATGATGCGACACACTTTAATCACTATTTTACAATACACCCCCATGTATATTAGGACAGAAATGCTATAGACCTTAGCAGCAGATGGTCGTGGTGTCTACCAAAATAGGTTCACTCTGACCAGAAAGTTTCGAAAGAAAAATCTCACTTTATATATTATTCTATTTGAATTATGTAACTGCAGTAAATATATCGTAGCTGTAACCAAAAAACATACAAATACATAAAAAAAGAAAAAAAAGAGCCACTGTACTACCGTTTTTCTACAATGTGTGTATGGTTTAACAGTTATAACATATGTAACATACATAATATTATACAAAACATCATAACATTTAACATAACAGTTATGGAACATCATTTAAAAAAAAAAACAACATTCATGACAGATATACTTTATCTCATGTCCTTGAAATGTCAAAGTATCTTCACAGTCCCATCACTGATATTTGTCGCCAAAATCCATCAAAGGGGGGTACATCGCATGTGCCCCATATGGAGGAGGGGGATCAAAAGGTTGGGGTGCTGGTGGTGGTTGTGGTGTTGCAATGCCCCAGGGTGGTGGGTTTGGGTTCCCAAATGGTTCAAATCCAAAGCCAGCAGCAGCAGCAGCCGCAGTGGGTGGTGGTGCCACAGCAGGAACCTGAGAGGCCCCCAGGATGATTATGGGAAATTTGATCTCTGGGTCTGATGCATATTTGACATCGAGGTAGACCTGTGGACAACACGGCTGTTGTTATATTGTTGTTTTTTTTGTTTGTTTGTTTTTTTCTGCTTTATATCTCCAGAAAAGTTGGGATGTGCATTTTACGAGAGTTCTTTCATTTGATATAACAAATTGGAATAGTTTAGTAAGTCTAAGTATTTGGCAGTGTCGGACAACATATCCCTGCAAGGCAAGCACTTCATTTGATCATTTTTCAGTTTACATTTTCCTCTACAAGGTTCAATTATGAACTTACAAGTTTGGCATATCAAGCATATGTCACAATTATTTTACATGCTGTGTGTATAACGGACTCCTTTGGCAAGCACCGTGAACAATGACAGAGGGATGGGTTCAAAAGCACCCAGCAGCTGTAGGACTTTAGACAACAGTCACGAGTGTTTGAAAGGCACAACACGGACACCGCGCTACATACTCTGCTGTTAAGCATGTGTTTAAGAGGCAGAGAGCTGGGACACACTCCTCCTGATAAAAACAATAGCCAATATCCCTTCATTTTTTATTTTCAATTTTGCTGCTGAAAAATTAAGAGACTAAGTGCTTGACACACAAGTGAGCACTATCAAGATCTTAAATCCCTACATTTGTCAATATAATATATTTTTAAATACTCTTTCAGGAGACGTGATACCTTTTGTGCACAGTCATGTAAGAACAAACACACACATCTGTGCTACCGGTCTCCTCGTCACATAGCTGCTTACCCTGAGTCTGTACTCTGCTTTGATGATGTTGCAGTTGAGGATGGAGGGCTCCAGATCATGGGGGATGGTGATGACCCTTGTGACTTTTTCATTAGCAGAAGGAGGGATGGGTTCTCCCACCTCTTTGAAGAGGTCTGTAGTAAAGAGTTTTCTCTTCCCTTTTGCAAAGAAGCTGTTCTTTCTGTACACACAGTACTTGGGCTTGATTGCACGAGAGGAGTTGTTCTGAATGTGGGCCAGAACCTTTAATCCTTCTCCTGAAAAACAGACCAAAAATGTCAAAAAATACACCCTTGGCTTGAGACTGATAAGTTTCAATATTACTATCAGGGCACTCACCTTGCAAGAAACCTGTTTTTTCAATATGTGCATCTATGGCTACTGTTCCCGAGGTGAAAACTTTCAATTTCTTATCCTTAGACTCATGCTGTGGTGTCTGAAAGAAGACCAGATTAATCAATGCAATACAATTAAACAAAAACCAAAAAATTAATACCATGCAGGTATTAAACAAGGGCTGGATGGTAGGGCTGCTGATTGTAGTTAACTGTTATCACCTGCAGAATTTTTCTCGTTTTAGAATGACAGGAATGAAGATCTAACTCAGCACATACCATTAGCCCAGGGACACTGTCGAGGTCCACCTTTGACACAAAGTTGATCTTGGTCGAATCTTTCTTGGCAATCCTCATTGATCTGCTCAGCTTGACCTCCAGCATGTACACAATTTTACCGCATGAACCACTGAAGGAGGAAGGCATATCCCTGAGGCACGAGAGCAGAAGGCCAGAAGAACATGAGAAACTGATTGCAAGCATTCAAATGAATATAGAGAATATACAGTGTGTCTATCAAAAAAATACTACCTTTTTAAACTGATCTAATTAAACCTATCCTTTCAAAATAAACTACAATGGCAAAAACCTGATTTTGATCCAGTTTTTCAAAAGATAATATGCCACATTTTCAAGTCTGGAGAGGATAAGGGTCCGTCTACTCTAATTCATTATGGAAGCATTAAAAAATTATTACTTACTGGGAAGGGATCTGAAAAGTGAATGGGTAAACATGGCTTCCTGGGGCAACAACACTGCTGTCTGATAAAGCAACAAGAAATTGGCAAAGAGGAAGATGTTCAGACATCTGTTTATTTTACAACCCTTACAAATTTTCAAGTCTTAGTGGAACGCAGAGAGTAAATATACACTTGTGGCACTTTGCTAATGTGACTGGACAATTGAGTGGATGATCAAACAAATACTGGCCCCTTGGCAGACTGACATTAATATGCACCAGAAACCTCTTTCAAGCCAACGTTGACTGAAGTAAAACCACAACAAAGGATCTTTTGTAAAACAGAAACACAACAGAGCCGCACCAGAGGCTGAGACAGAACTGGTAAATACTTACACGTTTCTCCGTGCTGGGTTGTCAGCAGTGTTTGGCTGTCATCTCCTGAAGAAAAAGCAGTGCACTGATTTGACAGCAATTCATATTTGTTCCTTAGGCCGGGGAACAAATATCACCATTAAAATTACAAATCTGCAGATTATTTTCTTCAATAATGTATTAAGAGTTGGTCTAAGAAAGGTCTGACAAATGACTTAAGCGCTGATTAGTTTCCTGACTATCAGCTAATCGAGTCATTGACTAATTGCTCCATCTCTGATCTATTGACGACTGATGGAATCGTAGTTTGAAAATGTTTACAATATTTGTTAGTAGGGTTTTTGTTTTCTGTGTGCAGTTTTTTTTTTTTTAGTTTTTTTTTTTGTTATGTACAAAAGTGGAACGATGGAAAAACGATTTGATTGTTTTATACGAACTTGTTTTGATCATTTAATATTTTCCCTTTTCATATCATGATTTCTTTAATGTAAAGAAGGCAGTTTTTCATTTAAGGACGTTTAATCACTGTGCCACCGAAACCCACACAGCAGGAGCAGCTGCTGTGTTGGCAAGAACGAGTTGTTTTTGTTTGTTTGTTTGTTTGTTTGTTTATTGTTTGTAGGCTTGGTTTTGTTTTGTTTTGTTTTTCGAAACTACCCCCACCACCTTTTGCAGACCGACCGGCAAACATTCCGTTGACCGAGCCGTTACTTGGAAAAGTCTGAAAACTCTTCGGCAGAGGGGCCGACCCACGCCAACTTCCTCGACCCCGCTGCTCAAAAACAATCCGATCCTCTCTCAAATTGAAACCGTGTAACGTGGCAGCCTCCCTTCAAAGTTTAGGCAGCTAGCACGAAAGCCCGCTTACCTCTGAGATTCTTGTCTCGGATAAAGTCATGTTTGAGGCTGAAGTATTTGTCCTTGGAGTGGTAAACGACAGTGGTTTTGCCGTGCCTCTCGGTCCACATGACTTCGGCTTTCCCCTTGAACTTCACTAGCAGCGACTCGATCTGGCAGTCTTTGGCCACTTCCAGGGTGACCTGACCGCACACCCAGTCGCCACTGGTAAACGCGTTTCTCTCGTTAGCAGGGTTACAGGTGACCTTGAGGCTCCTCACGGTGGTCGACATGGCGCGGAGCGCACGCAGACCGAGGCGGAGTGGCCCCTGAAAACACGGACGGCAGAGACTGCCGCTGACTTCCTCGATGGGTGTGTGCCGTAATCCAGAAGAGGAATGCGATGTTGCCTCCTCCCCTCACTATTTTCATCCATCCATATATTCATTCATTCATTAGACCATGTTCGGGCATGTCATTTGTTTCCCTCTCTGTCTTGTCGTTAAAGAGCGGATCTCAAAAAATGAAGCTCCTTGCGTTACATTTAGTTGATCCTTAATGCGCAATCTGCATAACATCAGAATGTCTGCTGTATCTTCTGCATTACTCAAACTTTAGATTTCACTGTACAATACTTCACTACTGCACTGCACTACCTGCTTTCTATATCAAGCATTTTCATTATAATTATTTGCCAGGGATGGCTCTTGTCTAATCTTGAGTAAGATAGTGTTCAAATCGGAGCTTGTGGTGTATTTTTTTAAAATCTACTAGAATGTTTTCATATCATATACAAATCTTTTAGGCTACACTTGATTTGATTTTACAGTAGACGATATTAGGACTTGATCATAACGTTCATTTTAATTCGGTGCACTTCTGTCAGCAGTGGTGATATTTTATCTACTCTGACAGCCAGTGGGCACGGCCAACATTTTATAAACACCTTTCAAAGATAATCATAATTCAATCAACATATCTCGGTTCATTGTGTCAATAAAACCTGAACATCATAAGCCTCATAATGGTAGGGGTTTATTGTGATGTCACTGGGTGCCAGTGGGTGCCAGTGGCTGTAGGTGTATAAACTGGAAACTGGCCACAACCACAAGGATCATAATCCCTAATAATCTTTCATGCAACATGGGTAGAGATACTTGTCATTGTAAAGTATTACGGTGCCTACTGCTGTAAAACCAGCAAGACATCAGTTATGTGTAACAACAGTAACTAATACTAACTTTACAAGGCTTACCTACCACCTATATTACTAATAAAATACAAAGAGGGATCATTGTAGTGTACAAATGTTTAAATTGTTGATATTTTCGGAAGGTGGTTAGATCAGGTTAAGGATTTTATGTACCTTAGACAACCTACATGGTGGGCTACTGCAGTATATTGAGTGTAAAAATTCACACAGTAAGTACTGATGTTTACAAAGGGA